>NW_024542575.1:0-5648 GCF_016758785.1 Suillus bovinus | reverse complement strand
ACAAGGCACCCCCTTGGGTTTGTGCTTGTGTATCCACACGCCATTGGAGGGGTTGACTTTGCGTTCAGTCGAGGTAGGAGTTACAACGTTGGTGTATTCTGATCCTGGTCCGTGCGTGCCATCTTTAGCTGTCCACATTGACGATTAGCTTCTTCAGCGAATGCTGTTGCAACATCTTCGAACGAGACTTGTAGGGGAGTGATGGACTTGGCAGAAGTGGAGAATGAGGGAGCCTTGTATAACCCAAGAGTAAGACTTCGACCCACTGGGGGGTTTCAGGTAGCCCATGTAAGAGCATCCAGACAGCTTCTGGGTCCGAAATGGCGACTTCCATCTCTGTGAATCTTCGACGTGCACCCACTCTTTGATGGAAGAAAGTTTGGTGCTCGTAGGCTGTCCTGGCGTAGCGATCTTGGGCATCACACTGGCGAATTCTATGACATCGTCAGGGTCAGTGCCATTGCTACAGTGGTTGCATATTCCTTCACTGGCTAGGGCCAATTCTACAGTCCTGCGCCATGCCGGGTAAACGTCCAAGCCAGTGAGCTTGATGATATGATCATATTTTTTCATAGTAGAGAAATGATAGATGCGGGTTCGTCCGTTAGATGAATTTGAGATTAGTTAGCATGCATGTGGGTCAGAGATCCTTTAGAGCTCAGGGCTCATAACCTGTAGACACTAGTAGATCTAGCGGAGAACACACTGGTGTGATACATCAGTACTCAAGAAGAATGGACATAGGAGTATCTACTCACCTCAGTATGTCATGGAAACAATACTGAGGTGACTGCAAGACGGAGCAAGACTTTGTACTGTCTGATAATGATTATGTAACAAGCTCAGGGAAAAGTGGAGCAGAGGTGTTTGTATGGTTGAGAAGGTAGAGCAAAGGCATTTGTATGGTCAAGAAGACAGAGAAGTGCCAAGCGACAATGAAGCAGGCTATAAGACAGTTTTGAGTCAAGTTGCCTTTACGATCGCGAGTTGCATCGCGATCCTTGCCACTAGGGGCATGCAATATGAGTACCATCTATGGCGCCGGCAGCATTGGCAAAGTATGAGTAGAATTTCGGGTTTCAAAGGACTTTGAGAGGCATTGGACTGTCTGCGCTGGGTAGCTGGACATACAATGAATAAATCGGGGGGGAGGAAAATGCGTTGAGAATATGTTTGAAATACGTTCAAAACAATAAGCAAATGTATGACACTAAGGGATAACATATTTTGCTATTGTGTCATTGGAGCATTGAAAGCATTCACCAAGATGGCGAACAGAGAGTCCTGTGACAGATGCATACAAGAAGATGGCAAGCTGCTCCTCAAGTGTGACATGTTTTGAATTTCTGCACCCTGAATCGTGAAGTATATTCAATAGTACAATAGAATACATGATGCTGCATGCCAAGTTCGCATCGTATGTGGTCTGGATGTCGTGCGAGGAGTTCGTTGACCCATGCCATTACAGACAAGGCTGAAGTATAATAGGGTTGCTTGTTGTAGTGAGTTTGCGAGTGACCTTGGAGTACCTGCCCAGCAGCATCAATAGCCATTGCTACACGAGCAGCACCATGGAACATCTTGTCTATCCAGTGCAGCTCATTTACGTCCAGTCGGTCGGAGTCTACCGCATCAGCACAATTGGAATCTTCATCCGCACTGTCTTCGATGTCGACATCATCTTTGTCTAGTGGGTCTAGTAGATCAAATTTGGCATTGAGGTCGTTAGGATGCATTGTGTTGTACAATAGGCTCAGCGACCACTATCATATTGTATCAGCATGATCACGGGACATTATTTTTGGTCTCGGATTTGGTCTTGTATGGGCTACGTTGGAATTTCAAAGTTGGTTGGCGAAAATGATGTCCGAACAGACTCTTAGGCCACTATCGAGAAACTCAGAACTTGTGTTTTTGAAACTTTGGATGGCTGTATATCAAGGTTTACAAGCTTAGTAATATCAAGCTCTATGTGTGGGATTTTCCTTATGCACACCTCCTGACTTGCACTAGTTTTAATTCTAACCAAATCTCAAGACCTCACTGTAGGATACCAGTTTGACTCATATCACAATAGCAAGCTTACATAATAATACACTCATATATCACACCATGTCTGAACTGATTCCAGTGACTCCATTCTAATTCCAAATTGCAAAATATGAGAGGTTGATTTCAAAAAGTCTGACATTTGTATATTTGTGCAACATAGGGGTTGATTTCACGCAAATCTGACATTTGCATATTTGCGCAATATGAGGGGTCGATTTTGCGCAAATCTGACACTTGCATATTTGCGCAATATGAGGGGTCAAGTTTGCACAAATCTGACATTTGCATATTTGCGCAATATGGGGGGTCCATTTCACGCAAATCTGACATTTGCATATTTGCGCAATATGAAGGGTCCATGTCACGCAAATCTGACATTTGTATTTTTGCAATATGAGGGTTGATTTCAAATCTGACATTTGTATATTTGTGCAATAGGGGTTGATTTCACGCAAATCTGACATGTGCATATTTGCGCATATGAGGGGTCCATTTCACGCAAATCTGACATGTGCATATTTGCGCAATATGGGGGTCCATTTCACGCAAATCTGACATGTGCATATTTGCGCAATATGGGGGGTCCATTTCACGCAAATCTGACATTGCATATTTGCGCAATATGGGGGGTCATTTCACGCAAATCTGACATGTGCATATTTGCGCAATATGGGGGGTCCATTTCACGCAAATCTGACATTTGCATATTTGCGCAATATGAAGGGTCCATCACGCAAATCTGACATTTGTATATTTGCGCAATATGAGGGGTCAATTGTGCGCAAATCTGACATTGTATTTGCGCAATATGGGGGGTCCATTTCACGCAAATCTGACATTTGTATATTTGCGCAATATGAAGGGTCCATTTCACGCAAATCTGACATTTGTTATTTGCGCAATATGGGGGTCATTTGCGCAAATCTGACATTTGTATATTTGCGCAATATGAGGGGTCCATTTCACGCAAATCTGACATTTGTATATTTGCGCAATATGAGGGTCCATTTCACGCAAATCTGACATTTGTATATTTGCGCAATATGAGGGGTCAATTTTGCGCAAATCTGACATTTGTATTTTTGCGCAATATGAGGGGTCAATTTTGCGCAAATCTGACATGTGCATATTTGCGCAATATGGCTGTTTTAGATATACCATAACCCAGCCTTAACTCTAATGGACTTGCAAAATCATGGGTAGAAATGAATTAAGGTTACCCGGAGCATACCAGAACGGAAGTACAATCAATTGACGAGAGACCGAGTTTAGCGCCGAGGGACGCTTTAGCAGTGAATTAAGTCTTAAAAGGTTAGTACGACAGGGCAGGGACCGCATGGCAACCGGCAATTGCGAGGATTGGATGAAAATGGACAGGCTATAGACCAAAAGAGGAGGCGAGCGAGCAGATGAATGCGTGAGTGGGAAAACGTCGAGATAATGATATAGATTCGATATAGTCAAGATACGCGGGATAGATCTGATGAAAGACGGGGAAGGTGAGCCAAACAGAGAGGCGATGGAAAAACAGAGGCTCTGACCGGCAGACAGACGATAGGGAAGGAAGAGATGTTGGAGACTGAAACAGGTAGGACAGACGATGGGTAAAGCTGGAGAGGCGAAATGAATGAGCATAATGACTTGTGATAAGAGGAGAAAACGAAAGACAGAAAGCAGGGAATACGAACGTACGAGACTGTGGCTGGGAGTCGACAAGTCAACGTTTGAACAAGATTAAAAGTCGCGCTCGTCGTAGATGCAGGCGATCGAAGAAAGAAAAGAGGTGTGGAAACGATATGGGCGAGGATAGAGAGACAGAATGTACTACTAGTAAGAACACGAATGAAATGAAATGACGCACCAAATGAAATTGGGGCGGAAAGACATTGCTGGTATGGCAGGCGATAGCACGAGTGGGAATGGAACTACAGCGCAGGACAACGATGAAACAGATATAGATAGTTAGTAATAAAAAGAGAGTGCATACAGGGGGATACAAAGGAGAACGCCTGGGGAGAACACTTGGACGAACCAGACGTTGCTAGATTGCAGGGCGTACTACTAAAACAACGAGATGCTGCAATGTTGGACAACATGGCAAAAACGGGAGCATGAGAGGAGTTGCTGAATGAGTCAATGATTGGGAGGAAAGTCACACACATGACGAAAGTCGAACGAGCAGAACACATTAGCATTGGCAGACATCAAACATATGCTCAACAGAGAGACTACTGCAACGGCAAAAGATTGAAACAACGAACAACACCAGCAAGACGTACGCAGGGACATACAGAAGAGAGAGCACAAATACAACTACAACTGCAAGAGCAAAAGAAAGAGATGATGCATAGGCGAAAGGCAAGGGCAGCAAAGCTACATTACATTTACATTGGAACAATTGTATTGTCAGCCTCATCCTCAGAAGATCCTTGGACGGCCACCTTGGATTTCTTCTTCTGTTTACTGCCACGGCCTTGGGTCGAGGATGAGGACGAAGCACCTATAATTATTTTGATATGATGATTAATGATAAATATTTTGAACGAAGTCAGCGATTGATATATGCGATGCGAACGGAAATAGAAACGCACCTGTGGCAGCACGGGAACGCTTGGCTGAAGACGAAGCGACGCGTCGTTCTTTACGGGTTAGGTTAGCTGATATACGATAGAATACAATTAAAATGAGACGAACCAGTGCGACGAGGTGGGAGTTGTTGAGTCAAAGGTTGTGTGGGCATATACGCTACAAAAGAATATGAAAATGAACAAATGGACGCGGTGGATACCGTCTGGACGGCGGGCTCACAAGCATCATCGGGATCATCTGGCTCGCTATGATCCTCGCTTTGAATGTCGTCCGGTTCGTACTCTGGTTCGTATTGTTCTATAGGTTCGTCGTCGTCGTCGTCTTCTTCGTTGTCGTT
Source organism: Suillus bovinus (assembly GCF_016758785.1). Taxonomy (NCBI): domain Eukaryota; kingdom Fungi; phylum Basidiomycota; class Agaricomycetes; order Boletales; family Suillaceae; genus Suillus; species Suillus bovinus. The sequence continues at coordinate 670 of NW_024542575.1, read as the reverse complement.
GTCGTCGGGGTTGAACCAACCGATGTCATCGGCGCTGAAGCCATCTATGATGTCCTGCGGGGACGGAGTGATTGACGGGAGTGTACTTTGAAGTAAATTACCTATAATGTATGAACGAGATCGTTAGATACCAATGACCACTGAAATATGAAATTGAATACATACCAAGCGTATCAGACGCCGATAGAACGGTGTCCACCGCGTCTGTCATCTCCTTGTCACCATCTGGATCCTCTTGTTCACAAGTCTCTACGAGTGCAGAGTTTGTTGGTCGAGGTGTTGTATTTGTATCTAGCAATATAACGATTAGACAATGAGGAGAGGACTACGACTGAGGAAATAAATCAAGACTGACCTGGGTCGGTCGATGGAAGAGGGCATACGTTTCCAGGTACAGGTGCAGGACGAGAGGTTGTGGGAGTCGTAACGCCCGGAGACACCTCGACGTTATGTTCATCGACCGATTGCACGGGAATTTCGACATGTTGCGAGGAACAGGGCGAGGTTTTGGGACGACCGTTGCAGTGGTTTGACGCAAGGGTACTGATGGTGCAACGACAGGCGTAGAGACGGGCATAGTACTGGCAGGAGGAAGAGGAGCCTCAACTGTTGGCGTATGTGCAGAGACAGACGGTGAGGAGGCAGCAGGCATTTCAGCTGGCGTAGGAAC
>NW_024542574.1:0-5663 GCF_016758785.1 Suillus bovinus | reverse complement strand
GGTTGAACTCATGGGCGGGATGAACAATGCGTGTCTGATGGCTGCTGTGTGATGGGAGGAGGTGCAGTTAAGGGAGTGGATGCTGTGGGCACCTGTTGGACTAGGGGTGCGTCATCTTTGTCAGAACTGTCCAAACTGGAGAAGTGAGAGACCGAGGCAAAATTCTTGTCAAAGAGGACGTCCCGGGCACTGAAGAATACACCAGTGTCAGCATCCTGAAGGCAATAGCCCTTTGTGCCATCTGAATATCCCATGAAGTAGGCAATATGAGAGTGAGGGCCCAATTTGATCTGCTGTTCAATCGGTATGTGTGCGAAGCAACGTGCTCCCCAGACATGAAGATGTGATAAGTCTGGTTTTTGGTTGTTTACAACTTCGTAAGGTGTGATGCCGGGAGGTAGAGTGGAGGATTCTTTCCCGTTCCAAAGGTAACAGACTGTGAGCACAGCTTCTCCCCAGAGAGTTGGGGGGAGATTTGCAGTTTCGAGCATGGCAAAGAGACGTCCCTCAATAGTACGAATTGCCCATTCTGCCTTGCCATTCTGTTGGTGAGCATAAGGGATGGACAGCTGACGTTCTATACCGACGGACACAAGAGCCTGCGTGAATGATGCACTAAGGAATTCACCTCCATTGTCAGAGCGAAAGACTTTGACACAATGTAACGATAGTCATGGCGCTGGACTTAAAACCCATGTTTTTGATACTCACGTCAACTAGTATTCATATTCGTCCGATGCATCCCCGACATTCCGATCCCGATCCTTACCCAGACCCCGACTCGAAAGTTTCGGACCTGACATTTTCGCATCGGACTCGTCCTCCCTATGCCCTGTCCAGTTGTATCTATCCCCACTGATGCATATTTACTCATTTTCGCATTATTGAATATTACAGACAGCGTTATTACATGTTATCTACAAAAGGTGCAGTACACATGCGCCACTGTTTTCGCCTAATGCACTCTGAAATTCTACATAGACACTATTTAATATCTAGTACTTCCTACCTATTGCATTACTTACTTTTCCCTACTCAGTAGTAGGATGGAAGTCATTGGATATTAGTAGTACTTGATTGTATTGCAAAATATCTATCCACTCTTTTTCTTTGAAACATTCCGACACATCCGACACTCATTTGACCAACAACCCGACACACTTCCGACACATTCCTTTACCGTTCGATGCATTCCCGACAGTCCGATGCATAGTCATGACTAGGTGCTGTAATGATGAGAGCGGTCATTTCTGAAGGTGTTGAAGGAGTGTTGGAAGCGGATGGAGATGACATGGACGGTGAGGGCATAGGCTTCGCCTCAGTTACCACAGCTGCGACATCCTTCCTTTTTCCTCCTCCTCCTCGTTGCTGACTGCTCCAGGGTGCTTTTCCTTCCATTCCCCCTCCAGATTGCATGCAGTGATCGCGATCGTGTGTCATGGACTGCAGTAGTCCAGTGCAGGCTGGGTTGTCACAAGGCACCCCCTTGGGTTTGTGCTTGTGTATCCACACGCCATTGGAGGGGTTGACTTTGCGTTCAGTCGAGGTAGGAGTTACAACGTTGGTGTATTCTGATCCTGGTCCGGTGCGTGCCATCTTTAGCTGTCCACATTGACGATTAGCTTCTTCAGCGAATGCTGTTGCAACATCTTCGAACGAGACTTGTAGGGGAGTGATGGACTTGGCAGAAGTGGAGAATGAGGGAGCCTTGTATAACCCAAGAGTAAGACTTCGACCCACTGGGGGGTTTCAGGTAGCCCATGTAAGAGCATCCAGACAGCTTCTGGGTCCGAAATGGCGACTTCCATCTCTGTGAATCTTCGACGTGCACCCACTCTTTGATGGAAGAAAGTTCGGTGCTCGTAGGCTGTCCTGGCGTAGCGATCTTGGGCATCACACTGGCGAATTCTATGACATCATCAGGGTCAGTGCCATTGCTACAGTGGTTGCATATTCCTTCACTGGCTAGGGCCAATTCTACAGTCCTGCGCCATGCTGGGTAAACGTCCAAGCCAGTGAGCTTGATGATATGATCATATTTTTTCATAGTAGAGAAATGATAGATGCGGGTTCGTCCGTTAGATGAATTTGAGATTAGTTAGCATGCATGTGGGTCAGAGATCCTTTAGAGCTCAGGGCTCATAACCTGTAGACACTAGTAGATCTAGCGGAGAACACGTTCAGTATGTCGTGGAAACAATACTGACATGCATAAGTACCTAGCGGAGAACACACTAGTGTGATACATCAGTACTCAAGAAGAATGGACATAGGAGTATCTACTCACCTCAGTATGTCATGGAAACAATACTGAGGTGACTGCAAGACGGAGCAAGACTTTGTACTGTCTGATAATGATTATGTAACAAGCTCAGGGAAAAGTGGAGCAGAGGTGTTTGTATGATTGAGAAGGTAGAGCAAAGGCATTTGTATGGTCAAGAAGACAGAGAAGTGCCAAGCGACAATGAAGCAGGCTATAAGACAGTTTTGAGTCAAGTTGCCTTTACGATCGCGAGTTGCATCGCGATCCTTGCCACTAGGGCGGCATGCAATATGAGTACCATCTATGGCGCCGGCAGCATTGGCAAAGTATGAGTAGAATTTCGGGTTTCAAAGGACTTTGAGAGGCATTGGACTGTCTGCGCTGGGTAGCTGGACATACAATGAATAAATCGGGGGGGAGGAAAATGCGTTGAGAATATGTTTGAAATACGTTCAAAACAATAAGCAAATGTATGACACTAAGGGATAACATATTTTGCTATTGTGTCATTGGAGCATTGAAAGCATTCACCAAGATGGCGAACAGAGAGTCCTGTGACAGATGCATACAAGAAGATGGCAAGCTGCTCCTCAAGTGTGACATGTTTTGAATTTCTGCACCCTGAATCGTGAAGTATATTCAATAGTACAATAGAATACATGATGCTGCATGCCAAGTTCGCATTGTATGTGGTCTGGATGTCGTGCGAGGAGTTCGTTGACCCATGCCATTACAGACAAGGCTGAAGTATAATAGGGTTGCTTGTTGTAGTGAGTTTGCGAGTGACCTTGGAGTACCTGCCCAGCAGCATCAGCAATAGCCATTGCTACACGAGCAGCACCATGGAACATCTTGTCTATCCAGTGCAGCTCATTTACGTCCAGTCGGTCGGAGTCTACCGCATCAGCACAATTGGAATCTTCATCCGCACTGTCTTCGATGTCGACATCATCTTTGTCTAGTGGGTCTAGTAGATCAAATTTGGCATTGAGGTCGTTAGGATGCATTGTGTTGTACAATAGGCTCAGCGACCACTATCATATTGTATCAGCATGATCAGCGCGACATTATTTTTGGTCTCGGACTATTTGGTCTTGTATGGGCTACGTTGGAATTTCAAAGTTGGTTGGCGAAAATGATGTCCGAACAGACTCTTAGGCCACTATCGAGAAACTCAGAACTTGTGTTTTTGAAACTTTGGATGGCTGTATATCAAGGTTTACAAGCTTAGTAATATCAAGCTCTATGTGTGGGATTTTCCTTATGCACACCTCCTGACTTGCACTAGTTTTAATTCTAACCAAATCTCAAGACCTCACTGTAGGATACCAGTTTGACTCATATCACAATAGCAAGCTTACATAATAATACACTCATATATCACACCATGTCTGAACTGATTCCAGTGACTCCATTCTAATTCCAAATTGCAAAATATGAGAGGTTGATTTCAAAAAGTCTGACATTTGTATATTTGTGCAACATAGGGGTTGATTTCACGCAAATCTGACATGTGCATATTTGCGCAATATGAGGGGTCCATTTCACGCAAATCTGACATGTGCATATTTGCGCAATATGGGGGGTCCATTTCACGCAAATCTGACATGTGCATATTTGCGCAATATGGGGGGTCCATTTCACGCAAATCTGACATTTGCATATTTGCGCAATATGGGGGGTCAATTGTGCGCAAATCTGACATGTGCATATTTGCGCAATATGAAGGGTCCATGTCACGCAAATCTGACATTTGTATATTTGCGCAATATGAGGGGTCAATTGTGCGCAAATCTGACATTTGTATTTTTGCGCAATATGGGGGGTCCATTTCACGCAAATCTGACATTTGTATATTTGCGCAATATGAAGGGTCCATTTCACGCAAATCTGACATTTGTATATTTGCGCAATATGAGGGGTCAATTGTGCGCAAATCTGACATTTGTATATTTGTGCAATATGAGGGGTCAATTTTGCGCAAATCTGACATTTGTATATTTGCGCAATATGAGGGGTCCATTTCACGCAAATCTGACATTTGTATATTTGCGCAATATGGGGGGGTCAATTTTGCGCAAATCTGACATTTGTATATTTGCGCAATATGGGGGGGTCAATTTTGCGCAAATCTGACATGTGCATATTTGCGCAATATGGCTGTTTTAGATATACCATAACCCAGCCTTAACTCTAATGGACTTGCAAAATCATGGGTAGAATTCCTTTTATCGTGCCCATCTCCTCCCGCATCTCATTGAAGGTGCGTATGTGTTCCTCGCTCAGGTTCTTCAACTCTTTGATCTTGACGCGTTTCTTCTCGAGTGTCCTGTACTCATCTGTTAATGTTTGATGGTATTGTCGAAGTGCTGCAAGTCGATGCTGTCCCGAGGCCACTATGATAGGGTTCATGTCGACGAGCTCCAACTCTGGTACATTCTGTGGGCTGCTAAAATCAAAGGGAAGTGTTTCCGCATTGTTGACGCGGTCGATCTCAATGATGAGTGGAATAGCGTTCATTTCTCTCATGGACACGATCCCATGGCGCTTGAACGATAGTATTAACTTGTGCGTTTCAGCGTCGTTTTCAGGCCGGTCGTTGTAGACCCCGAACTTTAGACGCTCGCCCATCGCCAACATATTGATCCATGCGACACCGACCTTGCTCTTTATCACCTCGGTGTCCAGACGTTTGATTTCCTTCCCAGCATCGTGCTTGGGAGCGACCGCCTCCACCGGTCTGGTGTCAAGGTGAAAGCTTGATCCTCCTCCTTCCTGTTACACCCATTGATCATCAGTTTGTGTTGTTAATTCTAGGTATACCCATTGTACACTTACATTTGCTGCTTCAGATTTCTTTCCTTTCCCTTTGCGCGACGCTTTGGGGGGCATGTCGATATGTATTTTCAGTCCTGATCTTTAATCGATGTGATGGTAAGTGTCTAACAATTGATTTTATCGCTATCCGGCTCCTTTTCTAATAACCCTGGACCCTTTGCCCCATGCACGCTACGCCGTCGCCTCATGTTCTTACTTATGCCTCATGTTCTTAGTACTTTGAGTTTCAGCGATGGTCATGTGATTCAATCACGTGACGATTATTATCTCTCTGTCTGTATTTATCGTTGTAATCTTAGTATATATCTTAGTATACATAGTGAATTTATATTATAATTTACATTAGTCCTGTGATATCGCTCGTATAGTAGATCTATATATATACCTACCGTAGTACAATTAAATAACATGCCTGCATAACTCGTATGAAATATTTTCAACTACAACAATTCGTCCCCCCGTCCAGACCGTTCCAACGGCGGCCATATTGACTACAAATATATTTGTATTTGTATATTTGTATGTGTTTTATATGTAATCCATTGTATACGACGCCGTTCAG
>NW_024542572.1:0-5905 GCF_016758785.1 Suillus bovinus | reverse complement strand
GCTGACAAAGACAAATGGCTACCTCGCCAGGATCTTGAAGATTGCAAGGCTGGTCTGGGAAGGGCAAAAGAAAGCTTCATAGGGTGGGAGGGTGTAAGCTGGACTTACACATCAAAGCATGTCATTGCTTAGATGTCGAACATTGATTGGTCACCGCATGTTGTTTACAGCTATTTTGTCTGGCTCCTATATATACTGCACCTGTATTGCATATATTACTACGCATCGCCTCTTAGTATCCTCCATTAATCTCATACACTTCTACTTGTTACTCTTCATCTGAACTTGAATGTAGTGTTTCTACCTTGGGGTAGTTTCTATTTACCCAACTTCACATGTTTTTCTTATTTTCAAGTTCACAGAAAGAATATATACCAATGAGACTTTTGTACACGCAGCTGGACTTTGGATTGTGCCTTTGAAGTCAACAAATGTGAACATGTTGAAAGGCTATGAGTATGTAGGATGAATGGCTGATGAATGGTAGACCCTCACACAGCGGGAGTCCTAGAAGGCCACATTCATGATAGGAGATGAACAACTGAACAATGTTTAAGACACCCCTACACAGCGGGAGTCTTGGAAGGCCGCATTCATGATAGAAGATATGCAACGAAACCCTGTTTAAGACACTCCTACACAGCGGGAGTCCTGGAAGGCCACATTCATGATGGGAGACGGCCAACCAAACCCTGTTTGAGACACCCCTACACAGCGGGAGTCCTGGAAGGCCACATTCATGATGTGAGATGGTCAACCAAATCATGGTTGAGACACCCCTACACAGTGGGAGTCCTGGAAGGCCACATTCATGATGTGAGACGGTCAACTGAACAACGTTTAAGACACTCCTACACAGCGGGAGTCCTGGAAGGCCACATTCATAATGGGAGATGGTCAACCAAATCATGGTTGAGACACCCCCACACAGCGGGAGTCCTGGAAGGCCACATTCATGATGGGAGACGGTCAACTGAACAATGTTTGAGACACCCCTACACAGCGGGAGTCCTGGAAGGCCACATTCATGATCGAAGATGTGCAACGAAACCCTGTTTGAGACACCCCCACACAGCGGGAGTCCTGGAAGGCCACATTCATGATGTGATATGGTCAACCAAATCATGGTTGAGACACCCCCACACAGTGGGAGTCCTGGAAGGCCACATTCATTATGGGAGACGGTCAACTGAACAATGTTTGAGACACCCCTACACAGTGGGAGTCCTGGAAGGCCACATTCATGATCGAAGATGTGCAACGAAACCCTGTTTGAGACACCCCCACACAGCGGAAGTCCTGGAAGGCCACATTCATGATGTCAGACGGTCAACCAAACCCAGTTTGAGACACCCCCACACAGCGGGAGTCCTGGAAGGCCACATTCATGATGTGAGACGGTCAACCAAACCCAGTTTGAGACACCCCCACACAGCGGGAGTCCTGGAAGGCCACATTCATGATGGGAGACGGTCAACCAGATCATGGTTGAGACACCCCTACACAGTGGGAGTCCTGGAAGGCCACATTCATGATGTGAGACGGTCAACCAAATCATGGTTGGGACACTCCTACACAGTGGGAGTCCTGGAAGGCCACATTCATGATGTGAGATGGTCAACCAAACCCTGTTTGAGACACCCCCACACAGCGGGAGTCCTGGAAGGCTACATTCATGATGGGAGACGGTCAACTGAACAATGTTTGAGACACCCCTACACAGTGGGAGTCCTGGAAGGCCACATTCATGATCGAAGATGTGCAACCAAATCATGGTTGAGACACCCCTACACAGCGGAAGTCCTGGAAGGCCACATTTTGAATAATGAAGGGTGTATATAGTGGTGAAAAGTCAATCCTATTAGTTCCACTGATTCTTCTGTCTCACTTCCTTAACTTAGATTCTGAATCTGAATCAGGAGCAAATAATATATTCAAAGGTTCCAACATACATCAGCTTATTTGTTTCAGCTGCACCAATTTGTCTATCTGAATTTGTTCAATCAGATTTGTAATATGTATTAGGAGCAACTGCCCAATTTGAAAGTTGCACCAAGAGCAACTACTCTATATCAAAGTTACATCAACTCTGATTTTCTGTGATTTTTTTGTTATTCTTGTGGTGCCAAAAATATTCGTGAATAAGTTGGCGCCAGCTTATTTTCACCGAGTTGGTGTATATACTGGTGCATACTGGTGTATACTGCACCCTGCCTGCAGGACCTGCTGAAACTGTTAAGATGATTAGACACCGGAGGTCAGAAACAAATTCATCTTCTTGTCTATCTTGTTTCTGACTCTTTTACTATGCAGAGCATGCACATCTGTTCAGACTAAAGTGATCTATGAAAATTTACCTCATTCAGAGTGGAGGGCGAGCATTAAATTCATTGAGAAAAATGACTGGAAAAACGTAACTATTCACGACTTTCTGTTGTATCAGTTGCTCTAGGTGGTGCCAACAATGTTTGCAAATAAGCAGACACCAGCTTATTTTGCCGCACGTTACACCAAGCATTAAATTCATCGAGAAAGATGACTGGGAAAACATAACTATTCACGATGTTCTGTTGTACAAGTTGCTCTAGGTGGTGCCAACAATGTTTGCAAATAAGCAGACACCAGCTTATTTTGCTGCACACTACACCAAGCATTAAATTCATTGAGAAAGATGACTGGGAAAACATAACTATTTACAATGTTCTGTTGTACCAGTTGCTCTAGGTGGTGCCAACAATGTTTGCAAATAAGCAGACACCAGCTTATTTTGCTGCACGTTACACCAAATGGATTTCCATATCAGGAAGTTGCTCCAGGTACACTAATGTAGTGAGAACTGGTGTAGTCACTACACCAGATCAATGGTGTATATACTGAATTGGTGTAGTCACTACACCAAATCACTCTGCAGCTATTGCACCAGAAGCAACTTCCGTATTTGGAAGTTGCACCAGGAGCAACTGGTGCATTCAGGTACACTGGTGTATACACTAAAATGATGTAGTCATTACACTGAAATGATGTAGTCACTACACCAAATCATTGGAAGTTGCACCAGGAGCAACTGGTATATTCAGCTACACCAGGAGCAGTGTATTTAGTTTACACCAGGTTGCACCAGAAGCAACTTCCATATTTGGAGGTTGCACTAGGAGCAAGTGGTGTAGTCAGCTACACCAGGTTACACCAAAAATGTTTGTGAATAAGCAGCCACCAGCTTATTTTAATGTATCAGTCTGGGTTTCTTTCCTTAGATTGAGAATTTTTGTTAGAAAAACTGGTGTATTCAAAAGTTGCACCAAATGTAACTGGTAAGGCTAATCATTGCATCAGAAGTAACTAGTCTTATTGCTGATTGCACTGGCTTAGTGTTGCCACTCCATTTCACATACTGACTTATCCAGTATCAGACATATATTTTCAAATAGCCAGACATCAGCTTATCTTACAGCAGGTTGCATCAAAAATCTTCACAAATAGCCAGACACCAGCATATTTCACTGCAGGTTGCATGTGACCAAGATCCATATTAGAAAGTTGCTCCATGGTTGCACCAGATGCAACCTCCATATTTGGAAGTTGCTCCAGGTTGCACCAAATCAAGATCCATATTAGGAAGTTGCTTCATGGTTGCACCAGATGCAACCTCCATATCTGTAAGTTGCTCTAAGTTGCATCAAAAATGTTTGCAAATAGCCAGACGCCAGCATATTTCACTACAGGTTGCACCAAATCAAGATCCATATTAGGAAGTTGCACCAGATGCAACTTCCATATTTAGAAGTTGCTCCAAGTTGCACCAGAAATGTTTGCAAATAGCCAGACACCAGCTTATTTCACTGCAGGTTGCACCAAATGAATTTCCATATCGGGAAGTTGCACCACATGGACAGGACCTGGCCGTGCCGTTAAGATTATTAGGGTCACACATAAAATATTATTACAATTATTAATATAGTATAGCTATAGGAAAGTCACACCTGCTGATCCATTGTCAAATTGTATATTAAATACCTTCTGATGACACCCAACACCATGATAATTGGCATTGATCAACAAATCCATTGCTCAATCCAATTCATTCTCTCCTCTGCCTTAATACCCTCTCTAATTGTTACGACTTGGATGGTATCTGTCAGCGACACTCAAACAGAGCGTGTGTTGTCAACGGTCGAGGACGTCCTTGGGCTTGCCCAAGGTTAGGGGTCTTACTTGGCGAGTTTCGGCAAGTAAGATTTGATGCCTATGTCCAAATCGGGTAGCTTACGTCAAGTGGGTGCTAGACGATGAGCTGTATCTGCCAAGGCTTACGACACCCAAAGGTTAATCGTAAGATCGTTGTTAATTAGAAGGACAGAAGTCTGACTAGTTAACAGGTGCTTTGCTCGTCGATGAAGTCGATGAGTAAAGATCGAGACTATAGGCTTATCCACGAAGAGCAGATAAGAAGATAGAATATAGACTGCTGGCTAGGCAGAAAGGATCACTCTGGTGAGAGTAGGAGGTCAAGAACCAAGTAGATTCAAGTTAGGGAATATAGTACATGGTAGCGAGTTTATATAGAGGACAGGAGACGTATTAGTGGGTGATAACTCGTACTACCAAGACAGGCAAACAGTAAAGGGTGTAACCATAAAAGGAAAGCACGTTCGCGTTGAGACACAGGCGAGGCAGAACGTGCTAAATAAGAAAGTGAGTCAGAGGTCGAAATAAGAAGTGAAACGCGCAGGGGCACGATCGTGCAGCTGCGGATCTAAGTATAAGTCGCATGTGCGACTGCGCACTGAGTCAGAGATCAAGAAAGGGAAAAGGGCAAAGGGGATGCGTCGTGCATCAGATCATAGGTTACCGTCCGGACGGTAAGGGCAAGGGGACTGTCCACAGGATCAGTCAGGTGGAGGAACGGAGCATGGGTATGCTTCGTCAGCAAAAGGATCCGGCCAAATGTACTGGCTCTGCTGGAGTGACAGGTAGAGGGCGAAAGGGAATGCGAGAATGACAAAAATGACGAGGGTGAGGTCGGGGTGAGGGTATGATGCGAGGGCTGATACGAGGAGGATGAGGAGAAAAATGGTAGGGGCCCAAGCGTCTAGATGTTCTTGTAACACTAATGTGCCTGCTGGTGGTCTCATTAATTCCTTCAACTGTACCTCAGTAACTATAATCATAGGTATGTTTGCTGCTGAGCCACTACTAGTAGCCTGGGCACTATCTTTTCCTTCTGGGTGTGCAATATCAATAGCAGTTGAACTGTTAATCACATGGCATTTGGCTTCTGGATGATCTTCCGGTGCATCTGTTGCTTCCTTTTTACGCTCCTGATACTTACACTTATCTTCACATACATCATGAAAATACTCTTTTTCTGCAAACAGCAATGCAATCCCTTCCACTGCATGGTCCCTAGCTGCACAACCAAACCATTGCCAGAGGGCAGACAACTTGCACGATACTCGCCACTGAATGACCAAAGTCACATCTGATACGTCCATTCCCTGTACATTGCGATCATGAAAGGTACCTGACATGGTAGGATATAACGCAAGCACCCCAAGTCCTTGTACTCTGACTGAAAATCTCCCTAGGTTACAATGCAGTGCACTTCATCAAATATGACACCAATGAATTTCGAGGCAAAGTCAACATTTTGCAACAGCTGCTTGAATTCTCTACCTGGTTTCATCAGTTGTTCTGGGCTGGTTATAATTGCATGGTAATGCAAGTCTTCTATGTCCTGCAGTGAATACAATGATGAAATGTTTATAACTAGCAGATAGTCTTTGATTTACACGGAAATTTGCTCTACTTGCTGTCTCGGCAGAGATTGAAATGCTTTGGATACCAGTGTTTTCGAGGAATTTGACACTTTGTTTTCCTAGCTGGTTAAGCGGAGTCACAATGATTA
>NW_024542571.1:0-5974 GCF_016758785.1 Suillus bovinus | reverse complement strand
TAAGGGGGAGGGGGGTATAAAGAGAAGTGAGAAGTGAGAACCATGAGAAGTGAGAAGTGAAAAGTGAGAAATGAGATGTGAAAAAGTGAGAAGTGAGAAGTAAAATGTGAGAAGTGAGAAGTCAAGTGAGAAGTGATGAGAAGTGTATTGAGAAGTGAGAAGTCAAGTGAGAAGTGTATTGAGAAGTAGTGAGAAGTGTATTGAGAAGTGATGAGAAGTAGTGAGAAGTGATGAGAAGTGTAGTGAAGTGATGAGAAGTGTCATGAGAAGTGATGAGAAGTGTAATGAGAAGTGATGAGAAGTGTATTGAGAAGTAGTGAGAAGTGTATTGAGAAGTGATGAGAAGTGTAGTGAAGTGATGAGAAGTGTCATGAGAAGTGATGAAATGAGAAGTGTAGTGTGAAGTGATGAAATGAGAAGTGCAGTGAGAAGTGAGGAGAAGTAGTGAGAAGTGTAGTGAGAAGTGATGAAAAGTAGTGAAAAGTGTAGTGTGAAGTGAGGAGAAGTGGTGAGAAGTGAGAAGTAGACCTATTGCAAAATACCCCCCCTCCCCCTATCAGATATTATATACCAGGGTGCTCAATTATTACACCTGTTCACTTTAATAGACAGATTTAGTTATAACAATTTGACAAGAATATCATGAAAACATCTTAACAGAAGTTAAGTGTTATCTATAAATTTAAGTTAAATAGTTTCCGAAGGGAATGAGTAGTTACATAATTTTTGCCTAGAATTCATCTGAGTGATTGTTCCTTGCTCTATTAAGCTCCTTCAGTGACAAACTCTATATTATATGGGTCAGCGGAATATGGGCCAATATTATGTATATCCTTGATAATGGCGGACTGGCCAGAAGGAATATTATTACTGATGGAGATGAGTGGACGCATCTGGGGGATATGTAGAGTAGGATGGACATGTATATTATAGAAAGCTGGGCTGAAGAGAGATGTATAGATGGGTGGGCTGATATGGTAGTATATTACAAAACAGGTGGGTTGAGAGAGCAGTATAGAGATTCACATTTCTACATGCACTTCCATCCAAATTCTCCCACATTCCCTACAAACTCCAGCTCTAATCCATAGGATACGTCTGGCGCATTAGCACACATATTTTATTTTTTCAGGTTTTGCGCATGGCCTCCCGCATTCGCGTGCATCACACATCTGTACTGGCATTGTCCACACACCTGTCTACCCGTCCTTCCCATGTCCTTAGAAGTCCATTGATGCATTTTTCCCATCATATTTCTATTTCGTCTAATTGTTTTCCATTGCTAATGCTTGGCTTTGCACTTTATGTGCAGCCGAGACCCTATTACATACTTCACGTACTAATTATAGCCTGTTCAGCTCATCATATTGGACCTGTATGCCTAGTGGTGCTTACTTATTTTACTTATACCCCTCTATTACTTATGTTCTGGGGTCAATTTTCCACCCACTTTCTCTGTGTACTTAGCTACAGGAGAATTTTACTTGTTGTTTGCAGTGACTATCTAAGTCTCATGTGCTAGTAGTCCACCCTTTGCTTTATCATTAGCCAACCTTAGTTGGGGTGATATCAGTGGTCTCACTTCATATCTCTTGCTCTTTCATATCTCACTCTCGCTCGCTCATGCTACCTTCGCGTCATGCATCTCGCACTTCGCCTTTTCACTTGTGCATCATCACATGCATCTGCATATCATTCATCGCATCGCTCTCACCTCACGCTTTGCGCATTCCCAAGTCCTATTACCCTAGTAGTAGTTTGGTGTCCCTCTTTTTTCTAAGAGAGGTTTCCCTTGACTCAGACAGCTGCCCTTGGGTCAATATTTTACTCGCACCCAGGACTATCTGTGTTTCTTTGGTTTAGCACCAACTGTCCTTGCAGTATAGATTCCTCATCTTTAGCGGTTTATTATATATTATATGAATGGGTTGACTGATGTAGTGAGATGTTGTGTACATGGGTGGGCCCAAATACATATCATATAGATATATGGGCTAAGGTGGTTGTTTTCTATCAAGTAAGACAGGACAGTATATGGCAGGCTCATATGAAAGCCACGTTCTGTCACATGGTGTTCAAATTTGGAAACCTTATATGCTTTGTTTGAGCATTGATGCTGTCATGCTGCAGATTCAACTTGATGGAGCCCCTTTTTGACATCCTAATTTGAAAAATTTGACAGTCATCACACATGTCCTTCATCAGCCAGAATTTTGCACTATCATATTACAAGTGAGTTTTTGTTGCTGAGCCGACTCTACTGTGTTGAAGACCTCCCCTTTAGGTATGTGCTAGTAAGAAGTAATGAGCAGTAATGAGAAGTGAAGTGAGAAGTGGGAGATGATGATGAGAAGAAGTGAAGTAAGAGTGTATCATCTGACTCTTTTCTGATACCCCAGATTTGCCTTGAATGCATAGATAAAAAGTAATAAGAAGTCAGAAGTGATGAGAAGTAACAAGAAGTTAGAAACAGAGATGAGAAGTGAAGTGAGAAGTAATGAGAAGTAATGAGAAGTAGTAAAAAGTCAGAAACAAAGATGAGAAGTGAAGTGAGAAAGTAATGAAAAGTAGTGAGAAGTCAAGTAAGAAATAGTGAGAAGTCAGAAACAAAGATGAGAAGGACTGAGAGAAGTGATAAAAATGATGAGAAGTGAGAAGTAGTGAGAAGTTAAGTCAAAAGTGGTGAGAAGTCAGAAATAAAGATGAGAATTAGTAAAAAGTAATGAGCAATCTATCATCTAACTTTTTTCTGCTCCAGAAGTAATAAAAATGATAAGAAGTAAAGTGAGAAGTAGTGAGAAGTGATAAACAATGATGAGAATGTTGGATTTAGATTACCTTATTGAGTTTGACGCAGAACAAGTTGAAGGTGGCTTAAACCTTAAATCATCGGTATTACATACGGTAGTGTTATTTTTGTATGCCTTACGTGTTTGCAACCAATTCATCGTGCACTTGGACTGTCAAAAATTCTATAGAGAATTGGTAAGAAGTAATAAGCAGTAACAAGAAGTAAAGTAACAAGTAACATAGAAGTCAAGTATGAAGTATTGAGAAGTAATATGAATTATGAAAAGGAGTAAGAAAAGTAATAAAAATGATTAGAAGTGCAAAAAAATAGTGCAGTTAAAACGCAAAATAATAAGCAATAAAAAGTAGCTCAAAATATTGAATAAAAAGTGAAGTGAAAAACAAGTTAGTGAGAAGTACAATAGATTACTTCTTTATACTCTCACATTATTTTTACGACTTCTCATACTCTCATTCACTGTTCACTACTTCTCCACATTTTATCACTCTGACTTCCATTTGTTCTCAATTAATTCTCAATACTTCTTATAATGTTCACTTCACTTTCATATTCTTATTACCTTTCCTTTATTTTGTGTACGTCTATGCTTCTCAACACATCCTCACTTCATTTCTCAACTACTTCTCACATTATTTTTACTACTGCGCATCACTTCTCACTACTTCCTATTATTCTCTCACTTCACTTCTGGACTACTTCTTATCACTCTTAACTTCATTTTGTACTACTTACTTCCATCACATCTCACTTGACTTCTCACTTCATTTTTTACTACTTCTTATTCCAACATATCTATCTGACATCCAGACATTGGATCTACTCAGACTTCTATTTGCACTATCCATTCATATTTATACATAGCTTATTTCCACATTCAGTGTAAGAAGCAGATTTCTGCTGAGCTCAGCAGAAATGTTACTACCTATACAATAATTTGTAGGTAGATCTTCAGCACAACCTATGCTGCTATACTTGTAAGGCAAGTGCATTCGATCCTATAGGGGTAGCTGTTTGGTATCAGTTTAGATAGTTATTTATCAATAAAAGGAAGATAATCCGATCTGAAGCTAGGAACTACTTGTCCAAGGAGAAACTGTCAAGTCTGAAATTTTCAGAGTTGGCTCAGGCATTGGATGGTCGGCGATGTGTCAGATGGTAAAGGAGTGTGTTGGAATGTCAGTCAAATGAGTGTCAAGTGTTTTAGAATGTTTTGGAGAAAAATAGCAGATAGATATTTCACAAATACAATCAAGTACTTACTAATATCCAGGGACTTCCATCCGACTACTGAGTAGGAAAAAGTAAGTAAAGTAATGGGTAGGAAGTACTGGATATTATATAGTGTCTATGTAGAATTTCAAAGTGCATTAGGCGAAAACAGTAGCACAAAATCAGGTCCAAATGTATGTAAAAGAGCATGAGTACTGCACCTTTTGTAGATAACATGTATTAACTCTATCTATAATATTCAATAATGTGAAAAACAAGTAAATACACACCAGTGGAAATGAATATGACTGGACAGGACATAAGAAGAACAAGTCTGATGTGAAAATGATGGGTCTGAAACTTTTGGGTCAGGGTCAGGCATTGGGATTGGGATTTCAATATCAGGAATGCATCAGACATAGCAATCATTTGGTATAGGACTGTGGTCAGATCACTGCATGCGCATGGAGTCTGTCAACATGTCGCATGACTCTATACTCAGAGTCATCGAGAATATCATGCTTGATTACAGAGGAGGTCCGATGTACTTCCAAGTTCAGGTAATGGAGTGCGTGAACTTTGAGGTTCTGCTTGGATGCCCATTTTTTATGCTCACTTTGTGTCGCACATTTGATCTCCCTAGTGGGGAGCAGGACATTTTATTGACAGACCCAAACACACACAAAGAAATGCGCATCCCAACCCTCCCTTGGGTCAGAAATTGTCAGGTAGTGGTTCATGGTGCGCCTTGTGGCAAAGCAATGCATATGCACTTACATGTTAATATCACCAAGGTTGAGGGTCAGGATTCTTAAGTATCAATGATCCACAGCACTATAGAGTGTTTGTGCTCCTCGCTTCACCCATCACACTCATTTTCTCATTCATATCTCACTAATATTTCTTCACTCGCATTGTGCAATGCACGCGACAAAAACCACATTTGTTTGCTCTCAAGGAGCAATCTCACTTCACCACATTCATTGTTGTTGTCATCATATCCTGTCCCCATTTCATTTTCATACTCTGATTTCTCTCTTCCACAGTCCACGCTATACACGCATCTAACCTCGTCCTGTACAGCTTTTTATACTGTGAACATTGCCGCATTCAATGTGTGTGCTAAGAAAGTTCGCAGTGTACTTGCATCATTCATGAACTACCGCCCAATCCCTTAATAGGACTAATTCTGGGACCTGCTCACCCTCCAAATTTTGTTCCAGGTATCTGTCTCACGCAAGTGCAAGCGGATAAGTTAAACTTTGATCCTGCAAAATGGCTTTGGCCAGAGGAAGCTAGTAAGAAGTAATGAGCAGTAATGAAAAGTGAAGTGAGCAGTTGTGAGAAGTTAAGTAAGAAGTGGGAAATAAAGATGAGAAGAAGTGAGAGAAGTGAAGTAAGAAGTATGTTGTCTGACTCTTTTCTGATACCCCAGATTTGCCTTGAACACACAGATGAGAAGTAATAAGAAATGAGAAACAAGGATGAGAAGTAGTAAGAAGTCAGAAACAAAGATGAGAAGGAGTGAGAGACATGATAATAATGATGAGAAGTGAAGTGAGAAGTAATGAGAAGTAGTCAGAAGTCAGAAACAAAAATGAGAAGAAGTGAGAGAAGTGACAATAATGATGAGAAGTGGAGTGAGAAGTGATGAGAAGTAGTGAGAAGTTAAGTCAGAAGTGGTGAGAAGTCAGAAACAAAGATGAGAAAAAGTGAGAGAAGTGATAAAAATGATGATAAGTGGAGTGAGAAGTGATGAGAAGTAGTGAGAAGTGAGAAACAAAGATGAGAATTGGTAAGAAGTAATGAGCAATCTGTCATCTGACTCTTTTCTGAATGTCCAAAGTCCGAAAATGTCCATTTGTCCCTATGTCTGTGTTGCAAGTTTTCTCTATATGTCTTCCCACTAGGGTGCCTAATAAAAAACATGAAAAAAATAATTGAAAGTTCGGC
>NW_024542570.1:0-5997 GCF_016758785.1 Suillus bovinus | reverse complement strand
AAGGCCTGGCAATGACAGGCGAGGGTGGAAGATCCACAGGAATTGGACCTACTGAAGGACCGGACACAACCAGGAGATCAAAGGTGTGATCACCTAACCTCCCAGGCAAGAACCTTGCTGTGCCAGGGGTGCATCAACAAATGGGTATTGTCGTACCCGATGCTGTGCCAGTTGGGTCAGACCTGAGGAGTCATGCCCCGAACACAAATTAACTCCCTCGAGCACAAACACACGAGACCCGGAAGGTAGGGACCACTCCCATAGTGCTGGACCGCATGGCCTACCCGGATGATGAAAGAAATGAAGTGGAGAGAAATATGACAATGCTACATACCACGAGTGTACTGACCTGGTTTGTCAGAGAAAAGTGGCTTTGGCCGGAGGAAGCTGCCAAGCGCCGGTGATGAGGGCCATGATCTTGGCCAGTGATTTCCTTGAGGCTGGTCAAAGAGGTGTCAAGTGGAGCAGACATGGTATTTCAATTGAAAGTGTTGAAAGTGTTGAGATCAGGTAGAAATCAAGTTGTATTCAGGTTGAAATCAGTTATCACAAGGATGATGTTTCAGTAAAAACAAGATCAGTGATTAACAATGTAAAATTCCATTGATTGTTTGTCCTTGTTTGGTTGTGGTTCAACTTTCGGCAATTGCTGGCGCCTTGTGTTCAACTTCGAAGTTATCAATAATCAGTGAATCAGTTGACAGTTCATCACAGAACATGAACTCCCCTGCTACAGTTAGATTCAATGACCCTCCAGTCACTGAATATAACTCAATGGATGTGGATGAATCAACCATGTCCCAGATGTCAACAGGTATGTTCAACATCCATCATACCTTATTAATTTACCGGACATCCTCAGATCAATTAAATCTTGGGCCAGCTGATGACCCAGAATCATGTTCTGTGTCATCCAATGGTCCGGAGGTCTTTTCTTTAATTTACGGTGAGTTTATCAATTGATATGATGACCATCTAATCATCCATGGTCACTCAAATCTCACAGATCATTCACCTCCAGCTCAATGTGATCAACCAGGCCTCCCGGTTCACCCGGACCTATACCTCGGGCCTGAGGATGACCTGATGGCTGGGATGCACGGTGAGTATTATTTAAATCATCTAACAATGCATGTTAACACAAAAATCTTGCAGATCAGTCACATCCGGCCCAACCTGATATGCTGGGTCTAGCCATCCACCCGGATCTCTACCTTGGGCCTGATGAAGATATTATGACTGAGATCCCAGGTATGTCCATCCATTGAAATGAAAAGTCCGGCCATCCCTGGTTACTAAAGCCTGACAGATCCATCACCTCCGGCCCAACCTTATCACCCAGATGTACCCATCCACCCAGACCTGTACCTCGGGCCTGATGAAGATTTTATGCCAGAATTCCCCGGTCTGTCAATCAAAACATCTCACCATCCCTGTTTACTAAACCCTTACAGATAAATCTCTTCCGGACCAACCTGATCAACTGGTTTCCCCCATTCACCCAGACATGTACTTAGGCCCTGAAGATGATCTGATTCATCTCCCAAGCGATTGCAAAATATCCCGAACGTGATTTGCCACACCCGGATGTCACTTATGAAGAATTGCTTGCCATGGTCCAGGATCTCCGGCCATTTGAGTCTTACAATCACATAGGCAGTGAGTATCTGATATAATCATTTATCTTTCTGCTAATTTGTCTCTTAGTTCAATCCATTCAAGATCGGGTCCGGGATTACAAACAGCGACACGGACATATTCCCGACCCATCCATCCAACAACTACTCGAGGCTGAGAGACCATTCCGAACTGCCTGGGCAGAAACATCTGACAAACTCAGAAGAGCTGATGAAGACCTCCGGAGGCTGCAAAGAGCTGAATGTTTGACTTCTAAAATGCTCAAGGTATTAGATTCCCTCATTCTTAGGTTTGAAGATCAAATTCAAATGTAAATTACACAATTTCTGTTAGTAGACAAATTACCTGTGAACTTCCAAATTTTTATGAACCCACTCACATCATGTAAACTACTTAATTATGGATGTATTGAACTCCCATTTCCGATGTATTCACTATCCGAGGACTACCGAGGCCTGAGTATTGATTACTGGGTCCATGTTTTGAGTCCAGCACACCAATAACCTACTTCCTATTGCATGACATGGATATGTACATAAGGGGAGACAGTGTGGGATAAGTCCATCACTTCCTTCCCCTCACTCCAGTCACCTGAGGAGTACTGTCTAATGGCTTTGGCATCGACTTACTCCGGGTGGTCCTCGCCAATAGCTCAATCACTGCTCTCTTTCCCCACATCCTTTTTGGAGCCGGCGATGTTTTCCTCCCTTCCATTGCAACATCATCGTCAACCTCACCAATGTTGCCATTGGTTAACCCTGCCAGGAGGTCTCCCATTCGAGATGTCAGCAGTGCACCACGTTTTGCCGGCTTGACTGGGCGAGGCTTTGGAATTGACGGTGGGATTGCCATCTCTGCATGTGATGATGAAGGACCTTCTCCGGTTCTGGTTCTCCTTTTCGGTGATCTACCATCAGCTGAGTCATTATCATCATCATCATCATCATCATCATCATCATCCGGATGATGAGTGTCATTCCCAAAATCACTGTCGGGTTCAAAGGATGAATCACTAGGGCTTCGGATGATTACCCTTTGCGTGTTTTTGACTTTACCCGTCCGATGGGAAGGCAACCCACCTGATACGACCGATGCTACCATGTTGCCATCTTTGTTCTTCTATGCTTTGAACGTGAATGTTGATCCTTTGCCTTTCTCCTGCCGAGCATACCAGAAATTGAGGAGGGCAGTTGTGTCCCAATTTTGCAACTTGGAAGGCTCCTTCAAGTCGACATCCACCGGAAGATATCTTCATGACACAAAGTCATCCTGGCATTGAAGGATGGTGCTCCATGGCACTACTGCCTTGTCGATCCCCAAACAAATCCCTATGTCGATGCATTCAACAATGTCCCGGATGTAGCAAGGATTGACTCACGATAGTGCGATGTGAGAAAAGCCCTGACGATGGCCTTCTTCTCCTTGAGTTTTGTTTCAGTGATGTCTGGAAGCAACGGCATCCCATCCTCGTCAGTGTCGAGCTTGAAGGCTGGTTTTCGGATTCTCTTGCAACCTCCCTTCATCTGTCGGCCACCTTCCCGTGCTCCGGCACCTATCATGGAGACCATCAACACACCCCTCCCAGTATCAACAGTTTAAACACTCACCAAACTGTTCCTGCGCATACTCCTGCCACACCGGCTCGATGTCCTCCCAGTCCTTTGTCTTCATGAAGCTGTCCCCATCTCCTAATGCCTCGCTATTATCATGCCTGCGTGAAATATATTGGGTTGAAAGATCTGCGATGACAGGTAAAATTCACTCACATCCCGAACAGCACCTCGCCCTGTTCATTCTTCCAAGCTGACAACACAAACACTCTCATCCCGCACTGCCTCCACATCTCCTTCGAAAGTGCTCCATATATGCAGGTCCCTTCTTACGGGTGACCTGTGCTTGTATCTCAGGAGGACAGTTGTTGGACCATTCTTTGGCAGTTTCTTTTGCCTTCTCCAACTCGTCGTCAGACAATTCAGCCATGACTCTCTTCACAGCCGCCTAATAATGCTTGAACATACCAGGATCTCCTGGCTTTGCCCCAGACTCATCCTCAATCCTCTTCAGCACCTCTTCCCGATTCTCCTGGTAGATCACCATCCTAGGTGTCCATTTCCTCCCATACTTTATCATGTCCTTGCTTTCCTTCTTTTTCTTGTTGTTGAACAACCAAGTCTTGTACATCTGAGCATTGAAGGAAGTGTACGACATTGAAATTTTTGTTTCTCATCGCAACAAGGATGTATCACCTGCTTCCTCTTTTTCCATTGTCCTTGGTCCACCTTTGGCGCAAACAACCTGGCAGCCCTGGCAATTGCAGTGAAAACTGCCCGCTTCTCGCTCCTTTTCGCAGAAGTCCACTCAGGAAGGTAGTTCTTCAGCTCAGTAATTTCGGTTTCGGTGAGCTTCTGTGTCTGGGGTTGACGTGCGCTATGTCTTCCAGGAGACAAGCGAGTGGAATGACCTGATCTTGCCATGGTGACTCTGATTGGTGAATGTGCTGAGGGTAAGCAAGGCATAATTAATATTGGTTCAAAGTTCAACTTTGACCAAAGCCTAACAGTTGGTTAATCAACCCATATCAGACATGATGTCATTAATGGAAATCAATTTGTAATGAACAACCAATACTGCACAAACATAGCATTGGAATAACAATTCATGCAACCTTCCTGAGCTAATGCTGTTCTTGCAACATTCAAAAATAAGATGAAGATAGGTCTATGCACCCTGCTGCAAAAATCCCACAGGGTAGAAGCAAGGGGCAGCAAAGGTAGGAGAACTTGGGTCAAGGTCCCCCTTGCAAGCGCAAGACGACATGCCTACAGGTCCATGCCTAACTCTCCCCTGGAATCACCAACACTTCAGCCTGTTCCTGCACCACCTACTTGGGAAGACTGTTCTGATAATACTTATGAGCAAGACCAAGGCTCATTTGAGCCTTTGCAGCTTTCAAAAACAATGGTAAGTGAATGTAAACTGTTGGAGTGTCGTTCAAACCTTGCTAAATATAACAAATGCAGAGCCAGAATGACTACCTGAGGCAATCGCTCCAAGGCAGGAATCATATCTGCATCACCTCCTGGATTGAGAAGCTCCTCCAGAAGATAGGAGATGCATTGTCTGCAACCAGGATGGGGTCTACAAATGTCAAGATTGACTTGGGGAGCCACTCTATTGCATGGGATGTTGCAGGAGTCAGCATTGTTGCAATCCTTTCCACTGGATCAGTCAATGGAATGGTCAATTCTTTGAGCAAAGTTGTCTCGCTCATGTCGGACTCATCATACACCTCAGTCATGATGGCAGAGAATCTCCTGCACTTGCAAATAGGTGGGATTTGTTCGAAGGAGACGAACCCGAAGACCAGCTTGAGCCTGAAGATCTACCATCCGTGTCGGGACCAGAGTTCCAGCCTAAGGAAAAACACCATGGTCATCATCAACAAGTCCAGAGTTCATCGGAAAACAAACTACGGAGACACAGAGATTAGACGTAGCTCAGCAATGAGATCGTCTCCAAGGCCAGATAGATGGATTTACTCGTTCTGCTGTCACGCATCTTGGGGAGGGATTCGATGCAGATGATGATCCTGACGACTTGAATGTAGACATCCTAGATGATCTTGATGATGACCTGGAAGATTTACTGAGACATCTGATACATTTATGAACTCCCCCGAGCTCATTGTGATCCCATTGCCATCAAACCTCAGGGTAGATCGATGCAGACACTTTATGGCAGAGGATCTCATTCCGCTGGAGATGTACCTTCGCAAAGGGCAGGCAAATGATGCACTTCACAACCTCCGAATTCACTTGTGCAACAAAGCAATCCTATTCCGAACGACGATCAGGCAAGCCAAATCTCACCCTGCATGTGAGTATATATACTAAGACCAGGAAGCAAATGATGAAACTTGACCCAGGGCATGACCAGCTTCAGAAATACAAACCCTGCTTCACGAGCAGCTCAAAGTCAGCACTGCCGTAGGTAATCCAAATGCCCCTGGTCAACGAAATGAATCCCTCGCTTGGTTCTGATCTGTCGAGGTCAACATGGGGGGTCCAGATAAATTGGTGGAATGAGGAATGTGAGTTCCCTAATGCTCGACACGTCCGATGTTGAGCTGACCGGACGAATATGAAGTTTACCAGTTCACTGGCTCCAGGCAAAGGCACTACGGGATCGATGGAAGGAAGAGCTGATGTTGGTCCAATTCGAGATGGATTGGACATGTAACTTTTTCTTGTGGAAAGCAGCCCAATGGGACCGGATGCAGGAATCATTCACAAAATGACTTCCGGGTCATGCATGCTACTCCGGAAGGCAATCCCAATGTATTCATTGCTGGTGCAGGAC
>NW_024542569.1:0-6060 GCF_016758785.1 Suillus bovinus | reverse complement strand
AGATCTCAATCCCTCAGGGGCATCAGATGCGGTCATAATACTTGACATTCAGTGACTTTCAATACTAGTACCGCTGTGCAGACCAGTAGGAAAATGCCACAGAACATTGATACGGCTGCATGCCAAGTCTAGCAAGTCTAAGATGATTCAAATTGGGGTCGAGGACTGCTGGCGTCGCCAACGTCCATGACTACATCAGCAGCAACTGCATACATCGATCGGGGTATATGTGGATGAGTTGTGGTGCAAAGGATATAGAACATACCACAACACGCCCAAAAATATTCTCAAGAACAACTTCTTTATGCCTCCTGCACCATGTATGATCGCTCTAATCTCTCCGTCCGAGCACACCACAAATACCTTAATCTAGCCAGATTCCACAAGGTAAGCAAAGCCGTCCTGATTAACAAGAACAAGGTTAGTAGGCGATCGCATACAACGAGTGTCACCGTGACTGGTGCGGTTGAAGGCAAAACAACTGCCGATCGCGAAACGTTCTTATCGTATGCTTCCAGCGCGCCCAAGATCAGGGTAGCATCTGTGAGACTCGCCGCAAGCACAAGCACCGTGTGATACCAGAGTCTGTACACTGGCGGACCAAAAAGTGTCTCCACTTATGACTAGTACAGGACGATGAGCGGATTTCATGTTTACAAGTCTTTGGCACAGGATAACGAACAATCATGTCGGGTGCAGCGGATCAAAGCGAGGGGGCTAAGGCAGGTAAGGCTCGTGCACCAGATCTTCATAGCACCAACTGGACGGTCGCGGTCGAACTTCTATAGCTTTAATGTTGATCCCAACGAGACAATTGATTGTGAAATTTGAGCGTTCTTGTTAAACTTTGAAGATTTGTGGGGCGGGCTTCTTCTGAAGGTAAAACCCTTCCACATAGGCTGCTGCGCTGGTACACATGGTTTACAAAGAGCTGTATTTTTCGACGAAACTAGATCGTCAAAATGAGCTGCCTGTAGTGTTGGAGGTGGCAATGCATTGTAAGTGAAGCTCGACGTGAGGTAGACATCGTGCATGCTCACAAGTACATGGACTTGAACGCTAGACGAGACTCGAGAGGTTTCCGATTGCCACTACGCCATGAAGCCCGTTCATCCAGTGCAGTGTCCAAACTCAGCCAGAGTCCCGTAGGATAAGGTGCTCCCTCCGCAAAGAGTTGGTGATAGTGTCGCTTGGAACAGAAAGGGTTGCATTCCCGTCTTAGGGCACGTGGAAATCCGTGTGGTTCAACAATCTATGGAAGACACCGGTTGTGGCCTCTTGTGGTGAATTTCAGAGATAAGAAATATCGAGGTGCGCTCCTGCGATAATAAGGCTCGGGCTTGGCGCGTGAGGAGAGTTACGATCAAACAGTTTCGAGGTTGAAAACCTCATTAATCAAGAAATTTTCAACTGAAAGCGCTGAACGTTGACCAAACGTTACCCGAACGGAGTTGGGACCTTGACACGTGAGCAGTACTAATAGATTGTTCCTTGCGATCAAGAATCCCCGAGTAGAAACAATATTTGTATGGAATCTCACAAATTTGCTGTCTTTCGGTATGGGGAAGACTAGTACATAGTGATCATGTGGTATCCGGTATCTAGTAGATGCATGCAGAGTAAAATACATTGAGCCTCATGCAATGAGTGCCAACGCCGAGACGGTAACGACAAGCATGGTAACGACGACAATATGCAGGGCACGAACAATAACCGAACATGAAAAATATAATGACAGAAAAACGAAGTCGATGAAATGCGAAACTCACAATCTACAGACGAGCTAACAAAAAATAGTTGAGCCCGCTCAACAGTAAGAGATGGTTGTCGACAGGATAGCAGCGTAGATCAACTACTTGAAAAGAAACCGACGACGAACGGGCTTGTGAACCATCCGTTTGCGGCAGGTCGCGTGACTCGGGGTGACACTCGATGTGCTCGAAACAGCAGTGGCTACAAGATTGTTGGCCGATTGTGAGGTTGCCAGACTACTTGATGTAGGGGTGGTTGCAACCTGAGGTGGCTCAACCGTAGATGTGATAAACATTGTGCTAGTAGAGGTCTCGCACGATGGACTTAAGGGTGCGGAGGATCCGGCACTGGAAGAAATCATGGATGATGAAACAGGCGATGAAGATGGTGACAAAGGTGATGGGTATAATGAAATAGATGACGAGGTTCCGGCACTGGAAGAGGATATGGGTGTGCTAGTATAAGTCTCGCATGGTGGAGCTGAGTCCGTAGAAGCTGCGGCACTGGAAGAAATCATAGATGATGAGATAGGTGATGAAGAAGGGGACGAAGGGGACGGGTATGATGAAACAGCTGACGGGGCTCTGGCAGTGGAAGAGGTCATGGGCAATGAAGTGGATGACGAGTAAGGTGAGATAGCTGGTGAGGATGATGTAATAATTGATGAGGATGAAGCAACTGATGAGGGTGCTGAAGCAATTGCTGCAGGCATCGCGCCGGAAGAGGTCGCAAAGATATCATTTTGTGCTCCTGTGTGAATATATCAGATACAATGTTTCCAATGGAAACCAAAGCATGGAAACCCTCACCATCCTGGAACCCGCACTTGCTATTGTACGCCGGGCTCTTGGGACTGCCGCTCAGGTCAGTGCCGTTGACAACGATGTTATTTCCCTCAGCCTGATTCCAGATCAGGATTTGCTTTGCGCCCTGAGTACATTTACTCTGGTCCTCCTCGCACCAGACGGGAGGCTTGGGGGTGGCAAGAGGGGTAGTGGAAGTCGGGTTGGTGACCATGCACTTGAATCCCTGCATATAGATGTTAGGCTCGCCGCATCCATTCGGAATCTAGAAGATAAGTTAATTAACGGTAATGAAACGCAACCGAGAGACAACGAACCCAAACCCACTGTTGAAGATAAATGAAAAGTCAGCTTTGTGGAAGGAAACCATTAATAACTTACAGCACAAGTGCAACCATCTGCGGGACAAGCAGGCATGTCCTTTGGAACATCATAGCTTGTGAGACGTTTCCAGGGGGTGCTATAATGAGGGTCAGGGGAATTCGCAGGGTCATCGGATATGAACGCACTTATAGCGGACCGTAAACACGACGAGGTTGTCAATTGTCACCTCACTGAGTTCTGACTGTTTGATTAGTAAGCTTTGTGTTCAATCAGACAGCAAACAGGAGCAAACCTGGTATGAGATTGCGAATGCAGATCCAGCAGCCATAGACTGATTCTGTGTATGCACTACCCATCGTCAGCGCGACCGTTCGACCACATCTATTTTGTACTCACTGTTGGGACTACCTATGCAATTACTATCAGTAAGAGGGGCGCCTGCCAAATTTGTGATGGAGTAGTCCTCGGGATGATTTTGACCATCACCCCACTCAGTCGCGAATTGACCATTGAATGACAGAGACGTCACACCGCGGTTAGCGGCTACTTCGACAGTAAAGGAACCTCCGGCGGGTCTGGGACATAATGAGATCTACACGATTAGAACACAAAGGCAAAACACACAGTTCAAGGAAATCTCCTGGCGCAGGAGGAAACTCATCACACTAGATGATATAAGCAAAATTCTTGGACCCAAAAATATAAACTCACCCCGTTGAAATGATGAAACCAGTAATCATTCTTCTGCAACATCCACAAGGGGCTGACAGGGTCGTCGTTGTTATAATTGACCTGGCCTGCCACAGTTCCCTGTAGAGAGAGTGCTACTGTCAGAGTTGAATCATGCGACATGAAGCGTTTGACTGACATTAAAGCAATACATGGCCTTGTGATACGCGGCCATATGCGCGTTAGTTAGTAGAGCGAGAGACGATAGTACAAGCGATTTTAGAGTCATTGCGTTGGTACCGAAAAGGATTGACAGGAAAGAGAGTGGTGTACGTGGAGGCCAAATTCGCGTGCAACGCGAGAGAAAGGGAAAGACGACAACGTATGAGAGAGAAAGATGAAAATAGTGAGCGTCTCAAATCCTGAAATACTTGGGCAGGTTTGGACCGTCCATTCACTAAACTGCTTTTGTTCTTATACAAACTGTAATACCAATGGGGCTAAAGCGGGACCACTATCCATGTTTGGACATCTACAAAAGGCCAGAATCAGGGATCATTCCCTTGGAGACCCTCGGCCAAATCTTCAACGTTCTGCTTGTACCATATGCTACCTATCCTCATCTCCGTCTGTGGCATGAAAAGACCATGCGCCCTCAGCATTCAAAATAATCATGAATCATTGCAGTTTGGAAGCTCAGAGTTCTCGATCGAACTCAACGTTCAAATTGACATTGGCAAGACATGGGATCAATGGCCGTTTTAGTTCCACCATTGGGCCCTTTCCACGCATGAGTAGATGATTTGTCCGTGCATATAGGAATATAGCAAAGTCGCCTGCCGCAAAGTTTGGATGATAGGTTCGCTGGATGAGCACTGAGATACACTTCTATCATTTGCTGAGTATGGTTCTTTCCCTACGAATTTAAGCTGATCGACAAGGTGGAATATGGTACCTCGCGTCTGGATTGATGCAGCCGCGGTGAGTCGCCTTGCAACTGTCATTCAATTATCTCATCTGACCCTTGTTTCCTTGTCTACGTAGAGAAATCAAACAACCAGAAGATGAGGCCTATTCTATTTCCGATAACACAAACATGTCGATCGATTGGCTAGACTACTAGCCAGATTTTGTGGCACCCGGCTATCATCGCTGCATAAGGTTTGAAAATTTTACAGTTACCTATTGCGTTGGCTTCGACCATATGGTCCATATCTTCCCCTCAGTTTCTCATTTCTGGTTCTCCAACTACAAGAAGGACATAACATAATGCGGACTCGTGTTGAACGCCTTGCAGACCATCACCTTTGGTCTTAAAGTGAAAAGGCGCCGTAAACACAATCGGGGGTGTTGACGGAGATCACTTCGTGCCTCGCACAACTCTAATATTTCTGCATCCAGCATCACAACACGATGTCCAAGAGCATTCACTGAACGGAATTCACAGTGTATTAAGTCTACATAGAAACTGTCAGAGTGTTTGAGTGGGCCTCAGGGTGAGCCCTCGTTACGAATTTGCTTCGGTACTCAAGTTCGCATGTTAGAAACATGTGCGCGGTGCGTTCCGTACTATTACCCGTCCATATTGGTTTGGGGTGAAAATATGCTTTGCGGTACATACATGGTCGCAAGGGGCCAAGGGCTGTCAGTGGAGATTGCCATATTTGGTACTTGGATGTCAAAATGACATCATTGCATGACGATCATGCTGGCGCGACTAAAGCGTTGGACACTTTATGTAACACACATCTTGTTCACGAACTCTTTGCACCTATCTTATGAAAATGGCAGCCGCTACACAACACTTTGTCGGAGACACGCCAGTTGACTCTTTCCCATCTGAAGTCACACAGAAGATTCCGGATGATGAACTCACGAAGAAAGAAGTAGAGCGGACGTCCAAGGGTGATCAGAAGGAGCCTGGGGCTGGCAAGCGAGCTGGAGCTGCTTCGCGAAACCCAGATGGTGAGAGAGGAAATTCATGCTAGCTACGCGGCACGCTAAATGCATGTGGTATGCAGACTATGACACGCGTGGTCGGGGGACAAGGCAATACACAACCAGTGGCAGGTGCGATACATCTTTTACTATCTCAAGTCAATCATCGATTCAGTTTTACAGACCCTGTATCTGAACTTTGTGCACGCTAGGGAATCTTTTTTTTACAATATATTATGAGGCAGCGGCACTCAGCTGTTATTCGCAGGTTGTGAGAGCGTCGTCACCATTATTGATACTTACACATCATATAATTTTCAAAATTAGGATCCGACCAAGTTCAATACATGAGAACCCTTGTATACGTGTGACAAGCAGTACATGATCCATTCAATTGACCGTCGTCGCTCCCAAGTCATATCGCAACAGCGATCGCACGAGGAAACATGCAGAGAACAACATGTGAATAATTCATGACCTATCCCCTGTCTTTCTCAAGAGTCATCAAATCGAGCAGAGCCGAAGTTGTCGTACCGCATCCTGCAACCCATCTTCAAGCAAGACTTCAGTGCTC
>NW_024542568.1:0-6128 GCF_016758785.1 Suillus bovinus | reverse complement strand
TTCCACGGACCTTACTTAGTACGAATGCAGTACAAGTTGTTTCATCATCCTGGCGCCTATGCCAGGCAACAAATTGTCTCACCAGGTGTCCAACGTGCGTGCGGTGCGAGTAGTTATTTTCGCTTTGCACTGATCAATACCTTTGATTCAAACTCAAAAGCAAAAGGGTCGCACTCCAAAGATAACTGGGCATAAATAAAAATAAAAACAAGTTCTTGGCGTCCCATTATCTTGGTCATTAGTTCCGGCCATATCATCGGACGTGTCATTTCACTGCCATTTGCTGGTACCAATCATAACAGCGGGTCCCACAAGGGGCAGGGAGAGGTGAGAGATTACGAGAGCTTAATCTGACAAACAGTAATGCTAACTAAACCATACAACGCAATGAAAACAATAAGTAATGAAACAGACTTGTACAAGCACTACAGTGAAACTCCAGAGGACGTGTGTTGGGTGCCCTCTGAATGATTTTGGGAATCCTCCGGAGCATCTCTGCTAGGACCGGTGGAGAGTAATGACCCTATGGCCATTGATGCTCTGGACCGCGGCGAGTACTCCTCGGAATCGCTCCGAGACGAATAGGGAGAAGGTGGCAAGTCGCGAGAGGATGTGTGAGATGTGCGTAATTCGTAATGTGATGAAGGGGAGTGAGAAGATCGTTGGCGTTTTCGAGGTGGTTGAGAAAGTTGAGGTGGTTCCCTGACCACGGGTAATATTTGAGGGAGACACGTCCAGTGGTCATGTCAGTTGAATATAGTCCATGTTTTGAGTGAGGTACTGCGGGTGGTGAGGAACGGGAGGGAGGTGGAGGGCTTGGATGCCGAACATCTGCTGCAGACATTTCAAGGAGGGTTCTGTGCAATGAAGCGACAGACGCAAGTCGCTATAAAGGGGTCAACGACAGACAACCGAAAGATATACGAGGAGGCCTACCTGGTCTTCGGCGCTCTTTGCATTCAACATGGCAATAAGCATATCTCTGTCACCGTCACCCTTGGATTTGTATGCCCCAAGAATTTCTCTGAGGCTAGGGAGGTGGTGCCTGAGTTATTGTGAGCATCTAAGGAATATTATACTTGAGAGTACGCTGACCTGTTCTAGTATTTGTGAACTGGACATGATGAGTCTCCTATAGTCTGCCTCGATTGAATGGTAGGGCAAACGAGAGTAGTCCTGAGTTGGGTAAGGAGGGCCAGAATTCATTTAGGTGGGTTGTTAAGCGTCCTGCAGCGAATGGGTTAGAACGGCGCCAACCGCAGAGTTTTTGTAGGTGAGCCAAGTCCAAAATTCTATCTTTGAACCTGGTATATTTAGAATGCCAAGCCAAGGTGAGGCTCGGATACCCGAAGGGTCCTATATCTGAGCGGGAATTTGACGACGTGGTTGAACATGCAGAAAACACTTGTTTCGTTTCTCAAAAATATTATCTGGCCACATAATTCAACAGGAAAATGCTGAAGGATGAGGACGAGCTCCATTGTACAGCTGTGTGGACACGTGGTGACGAAATAAACGGAGGTACTAATTTTGACAATGGCAGGGTCTTGGCAATATCTATTTATATCAATCTAATTCCGTATATCCCTTCCAGGAGGCAACCGGAAGGCGATAATTTCGTCTAGACTCTAAAAAAACACGTTGTTCACATCCCCATACCTGGGAGCATCTAAAATATTTATATATATTTCTGGTCTAATTTCTCCGCTTGCGAGAAAAAAAAAAAAGAAAAAAAAAACTTTGATGCAGATGCAGCCAGCGCGGCAGCCCTGGGTGAAAAGGGAATAACTATGTTAAACTATCTATGGTTGCCAACAAGGCGATCGGGTGCACGTGATCACATCACGTGCGGTTCTGCTCGAGCTCGAGCCCATCCAAGGTCCTTTGATTTCACCAATGCCACAACAACCTGCAGATAGCGATGATGAATTTCCAGATGACATCGGACAACTGGACTTGAGCAACGTTCCAGGTCTTCAGGAGATTCCGCTCACAGCTTCGGTCAGGCCTCAATTGTACGATCCTCCTCCCAACGTGATCGTACCAGCGCCGCCATTGCAATCATCTACATCACCCCTAATTTCCGAGTACGACTGCGACGATGAAATAGATGAGTCAACCATCGCCGCTCTAGATGCTCTGGAAGCACGGTTCGCACATGGTCAACCTCGACCCGGGGGTAAGTCAAACCTTCACTAATGGTACAACCCCTATGTTCAACTCGACGCATACAGCTTCTCTTTTCACTGCTCAGTCGTCGATTGCTAGTGGGTTCCACACATTCTTCAACCTTTGCATATTTAAAGATGATATTGACTCAACAGCCCGCGCTGGTACGTTTCGTTGAAAGCCGACCATGGTCTAACCTCTTATGTATCCATTGCGCCATCTACACGGTGTCTGAAACCCACTATCATTCATATTGTGAGTATAATAGAGTTTGATAGTACAACGTGAGCCAACACAGCTCGTACGCATGAACAGCCATTCCCGGTTTAGATGACCGCAAGCGCGGACTGTCGTCACCGCAAACATCGCCCGCCAGCAAAAAAGGCAAGACAAGTGCCGAAGACAGTTGTGACACAGCAAACAAAATACTAGAGGGTCTCGAGAACGAGATCATGTGTCCAATGTGCGTACTCATACCTGGTGTACTCGCCTGCGAAATGATATCTCAATACCTGTAGATGCTTTGATATCATGTGAGTGTTTCATACTGCATCGCACTATTTTATAACAAAAACCTTGTTCTTCTTTAGGGTCGCAGCACACCTATGCAATCCTTGCGGCCACAGCTGCTGCGGAGAATGCGCTCAAGGCTGGATATCCCAGAATGTAAGATATTCTATTTCAGGACAAGTTAGGGTTCATGAGCCCCACTGCAGAAAACGTCTCCAGCATGTGCAGTGTGTCGCGCTGCGTTGTCTACGACCAAACCACTTCTTCTCAATTATTCCCTGGATGCCGTAATTCAGCAATATATCCGCGCTCTTGCCATCAGCGGACGATTAGAATGGCAGGAGAAGGGAGACAGGTTAGCGGAGTGGAGGAAGCGTCATGAGTAAGCTCTCAAGTCCATTCAGTTAATTGCATCGACTCATTTGCGTAATTTTATTACAGCAAATGGACGAAAATCGCCCAAGCGAATGCGGTAAAGGCAAAAGAAACTGCATATCGTAGAAGGCGCTATCAAGACCTTGTCGTTTCCTACCAGCCACCAGTTTATGAAGCTCTCGGATCGTATGACGATGAAGACGATGAGGTTGTGCAGATTTTACCTCGCCGAAGAATAGGGAGACGGTAATCAATGTTTGTTCCATAGCCTATATTCTTCAACGGACCTCTCATTCAATATTTCCTATCGTAATTGTTACTTTAGTATCGTAATCGCAGTTCACGTTCAGCCAATAGATTCTTGCAGCCAATATACACGTACCACTTTCGAGACGAATCGCGGCTTATCTGCTTATCTTACACGTCACATCAACGTCTAACACGTAAATTGACCTGCAGTGATAATTGATGGCATCAGAACGACACACTCACTGCAGCTCGGTCGCTCATAATTCACAAAGGCCGCCGTCTTTCAGAGCTCCCAGGGTACCACGCACGAGGCTTTCCCCAATACAGAATTTGAACAAATTTCAAGCTTCAAAACGGAACAATATATTATTCGGGCGACTTTTAAGTGGCCGAAAAGAAATTTCAGGAATCCACAGTACGGATGGGCCCCAGGCATTCAACTTGATGGTAATCGCAACCCACGAGGTCTGGGAGGATAACGACTAGCCCTGCGCTGACTGTGCACAAAGCTGTTTTCTCTGTGCATCCAATCATCACCACTGCTAATGCGGTGTCTCATACTCAGACAATCGCAATGCGTCCTCAAACAGTGAAAGTGAGTTTCAAGCTAAAATTACTTTCAGGCTCTAGGTGAAATCCATGCTGCCCACGTGTCACATAATTATTTTTAAAGTGGGCGACTTATGGTATCATGTGGCTAACTTAGGTTCAGTTGCTAGAGCTGCGCCAGGCTGCTGGTGGGTGTACATGTGTATACTACTCATTTCGTTTCGCCCCCACCAGGCATTCGACTGTTGCATTAATTTCGAAGTTGTGGTGAAAACTCTCATTAAACGCCTTTTCAACTGATTTTGATGTCCTACTACTAGGTCTCATTGACCCGGGGGGAAGATCATGGGGATATGCCCGATGCTTGTTCGATCTCCCATTTATCAACGTTCTAGTAATCGCTATCAGTCTATGAAAGACTTTTTCTAACCACTCTTGTGGATTCATTCGCTCCGCAAGTGCAAGTACACTCAGACCGAGAGCACTCGGTTCAGTAGATCCGAACCTTCAGTGCTTACCGCCATATCAAGCGGCATCATGTAAGGCTAGCCTTCGCTATTCTCAGGTAATTTACTCACTGGCACTGCCTTGACTTTGATTACATTTTGCAGGGCTCGATGTATTTGGAGCGATCGATTGTATCGAACCACTCCTTGCACAGGCACTGCTTCTGATGATAACACAAGGTCTACTTTTAATACGGACCTGGGCTCTGTTGGGGCGCGTTCTAGCGTGTCTCATCTGGCTTGCTTGCTGCAGTATATTCTAACGTTCTCTCCAATTCCCATTCTCATGAATATTGCCCAGGCGTGCACAGCCGGGAGTGGCGTTGTGGGTGCCACAGTCTTGCGATCAATGAAATGTCCGTTCGCTCGATTGTTTCGTCCGCCGCATATATTCACTGATCGGTTAATCTCATGGTCGCGCCACCCCCCTATCAACTACGGGACGCTACGAAGCGCTTCGCCTTACGTATGGGATTATGTTATTCTGGTGTATGAGGATGACTGAGCACCCATAATAATTCCGAACGCGTGTGGACTCATTGCAAGCTCATTGCACGCCACGGTCGGGACATCCATGAAGTCGTCATGCTTCCAACCGATTAACAAGCGAATCACGCACAGAACATTGTTCGGTCTGTATCTTGCCATCTATGCAATGTGTACATTAGGCAAGATCATTTCGCACATCAGATCTATCTGCCGTTGTTGATCGCAGAAACAATGTAGCTATTTCCTCGTTGAACGTCCCAGTACTCGATGTGGAATGGTGCTTGCGCACGATTTCACATTTCAGGGGGTTTCTGACTCTTGGATCTGAGAGTATTCTGGAAAATTTGATACCTGTCGTTGGTCACGAGATCTTACCACAAACGCCACGCCGCGAAGAACAAAAGCTGTTGCATATGGCAATATTGTATCTTCACAGCTGCTATTCAACATAGGAAATGCCATAGACAAACGGAATGACGTTAGTATGTTGACCCGGGGATGAGATCGGGCCAAACTACGGTGTTTGACATTTCTTGTGTAGTACATATATAGGGGGAAATCTGAGTGCAATTGGCATATAAATTTGTAGACTGCCCAAGTTCGTATTAGTATTGTGACTGCCAAACAAAATTCCTATATTAAATCTCATCCTCATAATCATCTCCGCTCCGAACGTCTCTTTGACCAGGTCTGGATTTCGCATTGGTAGTAGAACTGAAAGTCGAGATCGACTGTGCAATGAGGTCATCCAGCATATCAGGGGGGATGTCGTATTCAGATCCTCGGACCACGATGGCATACACCGCTGGGATAGTTTTCAGTACTCGTTCACGAATGCCAGGTGATAGGGAAAACGCTACCGTCCTCAATCTTTTCCAGAGATTGTGAGGTTACAGCCTGTTTCTTGGATAACTCCCTCACGTACGGAGTAAAGCGTTCGAAATCTACTTATCCGCAATCACACCTTGGCATGCTATTGTTAAGCTGATTGACTTGCCTGCTTTACATTGCCGGACGAATGCACACACTTCTCTGGCTCTGACGCGACCGCCCTTCTGAGCTATGCCAGATATTGCAAACCGCATGAGTTCGCCAGTGACATCAGACAAGCCCAGCAAGTAATCTTCCTTTGGAAGTGTAAAATACTAGGGTCATACCGTAGGGTGCAAATTTCAGCCATCCGGATATCATTCAGGTGTAGCATACGCACAGGTATGCCGTTCTCGTCAGAAAGGGAAAGTTGAACTTCCTCGTATGACACCAGAGTGCCATGCTCGAGGT
>NW_024542567.1:0-6196 GCF_016758785.1 Suillus bovinus | reverse complement strand
GCGGTTAATGACCGAATGGGTTGTTACGAGATAATTATAATGCACCAATGGGAATGTGCAGGGTATCAATGCACCGTGAGAGCAAGGTGTGCGTGCATAGTGCAAGATGGATATTAGTTTTGGAACATAAATAATAAGGAATGATGGAAGTTGCGAGAGTTCGTAAATCTCCCCACAATAGAGGATCATTGGTACTTCAAAACTCTTTGGACTCAGATGGTCCATACACAACATATTGTGCCTACACTTCACGCACTATCTAGCCCAGGGGTCCATCAGTATTCTGACAACTTTGCTGGTATTTGAATCGGTTAGTGTGACATTCTGATTGCCACTCGAAAGGTTGGTTATTTGACAACTGGTTAGTGTGAAAAATGGTCTACCAAGCAATATGTTGAAGTTGGCCATTGGGACAATCTGAACCTGGAACATCATATCTCCTGTTCTGAAGTCTAGTGGAAAGTTTTCCATGATGCTGAGTGTTGAGTCCATTGATGTGTTGACTGATTCCATGGTCATCTGGTGGTCCGAGCAAAGTGGAACTCTGCAAAGCAATCACCATACTGCTTGTGGCATCATAATGACCTTGGCGCTGTAACGATGGTCGTGGCACTGGGCTTGGAACCAGCTATTTTGATACTAATGTCAAACAGTATTTGTCTGATGCACTTCTGACTACACCGACCCAAGTCCAACAGTCCAACGCATGTCCAATCCCGACCCGACACATGACCTGACATTCCCGTGCATCAGACCAGTCCTCCCTATGTCCTGTCCAGTCACATCTATCCCCACTAGGTGCACATTTACTCCTTTTGACTTGCTAAGCATTGTATATAGCGTTATTACATGTTTTCTTATGGTCCGCAGTACCACATGTCCTATTACATAGGATTTCGGACCCAAAATATTGCTACTACTCTTGCCTATAGCACTCCAAATTTCTACATAGGCTCTATTTAATATCTAGTACTTCCTACCTATTGCATTACTTACTTTTCCCTACTCAGTAGTAGGATGGAAGTCATTGGATATTAGTAGTACTTCACTGTATTGCAAAATATCTATCCGCTCTTTTTCTCTGAAACATTCCGACACATCTGACACTCATTTGACCAACAATCCGACATACTTCCAACACATTCCTTCACCATCCGATGCATTCCCGACAGTCCGACGCATAGTCCGACGCCCGACCCGACTCTGATATTTTCAGACCCGACAGTTTCCCTTTGGACAAGTAGTTCTTAGCTTCAGATTATTTTCCCATTACTGATAACTAACTATCTAAACTAATACCAAACAGCTACCCCTATAGGATTGAACACACTTGTTCTGCAAGTATAGCAGACTAGGTTGTGCTAAGATCTACCTAAATATTTGTTGTCTAGGTAGTATGATTTCTGCTGAGCCCAGCAGGAATCAGCTTTCTACAGTGCCTTGATTGAAGATGCAGGTGAGTACCCAGCCCCCTCTCATATTACCTCGGATGCATCATAAGGATTTAAAATGGTCAGCTACAATACGACCATCATTGGCTTGCTTCATATGCTTCTCCCAATTCCTCAGGAATTGCTCTATCTGGGGAAGACTACTAAGCTCATTTACCAAGACTAAACCAACCATGACTCATTTATACATTGTAAGGTTATTCATTGCCTTCTGGATGTCCAGCGAAGCTGAAATGACACATCATATGGGACATTATGTAGGTTGGGTGACCCATTGTAAGAATGGTTGTGTCGCTGGGCTCAGACCCAGTTAATTTGATACTGGTGTCAAACAGTATTTGTCCGATGCACTTCTGACTACACTGATCTGAGTCCGACAGTCCAACGCATGTCCGATGCACTTCTGACTACACTGATTCGAGTCCAACAGTCTGATGTATGTCTGGTCCCGACCTGATGCCTGACCTGACATTCCTGTGCATAGGACCAGTCATCCCTATGTCCTGTCCAGTCACATCTATCCACATCAGGTGCACAGTTACTTGGTTTCACTTGCTAAACATTGTAGACAGTGTTATTACATGTTTTCTCATTTTTGAGTACAGAACATTCCTGCACTATGGACATAATCTGAAGCATGCAAAATATGCTGATATCCAGTTCCCAATCAGCTCTGTATTTTTCAGGTAACCCCTATGAAGTCCTAGATTAGCTCAGACAAAGTGCCGATTTACCCAAAGAATTTTGGATCAGGTTTGCTTTGAAATATATGGACTTTGATGAAAGAAAACTATAGCAGATGTACGATGAATGCATTGGTAACAGTAACAAAGATTTTGCTAACATGATTTTGGACTTGTACCCAGACTTAGGTATGGACTGACGATGTGTCCAAGATGACAGTCCGACCCCAATGAGTATGCCTGATCCGACATCCAAAAATTTGCAACCTGAAGTCTCTGACACCACAACCATCTCCGAACCTCAAGAACAATCCAAAACAGTATCAGAAACAGTATATCAGACAACAGTTCCCAACACCACAACATTTTAATATGAAATACCTGAAATTTTGGACATTACCTTTGGACACTCCAAATTTACTTCAGACAACTTGGAAACATTCACTGAAACCATTAATACTAATGTATTGACACTCGAAACACCGAGTATTGAGCTAAAGCCTCTAGGACGCCAAAATTCAGATCATATAATTCAGACATAGAAGATATTGATATAGGAGTATCAGACTACAAACCCAGACAGGCAGTATACCACTTGGATACCACTGACAATTTTGTTCTCGCAACAATCACTGTTTTAGCATTTACAAGTTTTGTTTCTATAGGACCACACTCCACAAGTCAGAATACTATCAGTCGCCTTCTGAAACCCCCCAAAAAACCTCTCCAAAGCACTCTAAATATACCCAACACATATCCGAAAGTTTGTGCTATAGTTTTACCCATCTGAAATTTGTCATACCAGCCCCAAAAATTCAAGTACAAACATTCTGTCAAAAGCTCCTACCAGTATCACTGACCCATGCACTCCCGGATCGCATTTGACATGTACGACAGCCAATGAAGATCAGATATTAGGAAGAAACTATAGTCCGACACCTGAAAATTTCAGACCATCTGAAACTCAAAAATTCAGACATATACATATGATATATTGCACATAACCCTGGCATGTTCGCAACATCAGACTAGCATATTGGACATATTTTTGGACACACTTTTAGACATGTTTTCGGACTATTGGACATTGTGTGAACTCACCTGATTATTTAGCATTTTACCTTTGCACTGCAGAATTGCACCTGTGCCATTAACTATTAGAAATTTGGACAATCTGGGCAACATAAACAGAAGAAGAATGAAAGTTGCATGAAGAAAAGAAGTCAGATGGTACTCTGCACCCAGTATTGTTTTGATATCCAAAAATTTGTGTTTTTGCCGAACTTTCAATTATTTTTTTCATGTTTTTTATTAGGCACCCTAGTGGGAAGACATATAGAGAAAACTTGCAACACAGACATAGGGACAAATGGACATTTTCGGACTTTGGACATTCAGAAAAGAGTCAGATGACAGATTGCTCATTACTTCTTACCAATTCTCATCT
Organism: Suillus bovinus; assembly: GCF_016758785.1. Classification (NCBI taxonomy): domain Eukaryota; kingdom Fungi; phylum Basidiomycota; class Agaricomycetes; order Boletales; family Suillaceae; genus Suillus; species Suillus bovinus. The sequence continues at coordinate 2,615 of NW_024542567.1, read as the reverse complement.
TTGTTTCTCACTTCTCACTACTTCTCATCACTTCTCACTCCACTTATCATCATTTTTATCACTTCTCTCACTTTTTCTCATCTTTGTTTCTGACTTCTCACCACTTCTGACTTAACTTCTCACTACTTCTCATCACTTCTCACTCCACTTCTCATCATTATTGTCACTTCTCTCACTTCTTCTCATTTTTGTTTCTGACTTCTGACTACTTCTCATTACTTCTCACTTCACTTCTCATCATTATTATCATGTCTCTCACTCCTTCTCATCTTTGTTTCTGACTTCTTACTACTTCTCATCCTTGTTTCTCATTTCTTATTACTTCTCATCTGTGTGTTCAAGGCAAATCTGGGGTATCAGAAAAGAGTCAGACAACATACTTCTTACTTCACTTCTCTCACTTCTTCTCATCTTTATTTCCCACTTCTTACTTAACTTCTCACAACTGCTCACTTCACTTTTCATTACTGCTCATTACTTCTTACTAGCTTCCTCTGGCCAAAGCCATTTTGCAGGATCAAAGTTTAACTTATCCGCTTGCACTTGCGTGAGACAGATACCTGGAACAAAATTTGGAGGGTGAGCAGGTCCCAGAATTAGTCCTATTAAGGGATTGGGCGGTAGTTCATGAATGATGCAAGTACACTGCGAACTTTCTTAGCACACACATTGAATGCGGCAATGTTCACAGTATAAAAAGCTGTACAGGACGAGGTTAGATGCGTGTATAGCGTGGACTGTGGAAGAGAGAAATCAGAGTATGAAAATGAAATGGGGACAGGATATGATGACAACAACAATGAATGTGGTGAAGTGAGATTGCTCCTTGAGAGCAAACAAATGTGGTTTTTGTCGCGTGCATTGCACAATGCGAGTGAAGAAATATTAGTGAGATATGAATGAGAAAATGAGTGTGATGGGTGAAGCGAGGAGCACAAACACTCTATAGTGCTGTGGATCATTGATACTTAAGAATCCTGACCCTCAACCTTGGTGATATTAACATGTAAGTGCATATGCATTGCTTTGCCACAAGGCGCACCATGAACCACTACCTGACAATTTCTGACCCAAGGGAGGGTTGGGATGCGCATTTCTTTGTGTGTGTTTGGGTCTGTCAATAAAATGTCCTGCTCCCCACTAGGGAGATCAAATGTGCGACACAAAGTGAGCATAAAAAATGGGCATCCAAGCAGAACCTCAAAGTTCACGCACTCCATTACCTGAACTTGGAAGTACATCGGACCTCCTCTGTAATCAAGCATGATATTCTCGATGACTCTGAGTATAGAGTCATGCGACATGTTGACAGACTCCATGCGCATGCAGTGATCTGACCACAGTCCTATACCAAATGATTGCTATGTCTGATGCATTCCTGATATTGAAATCCCAATCCCAATGCCTGACCCTGACCCAAAAGTTTCAGACCCATCATTTTCACATCAGACTTGTTCTTCTTATGTCCTGTCCAGTCATATTCATTTCCACTGGTGTGTATTTACTTGTTTTTCACATTATTGAATATTATAGATAGAGTTAATACATGTTATCTACAAAAGGTGCAGTACTCATGCTCTTTTACATACATTTGGACCTGATTTTGTGCTACTGTTTTCGCCTAATGCACTTTGAAATTCTACATAGACACTATATAATATCCAGTACTTCCTACCCATTACTTTACTTACTTTTTCCTACTCAGTAGTCGGATGGAAGTCCCTGGATATTAGTAAGTACTTGATTGTATTTGTGAAATATCTATCTGCTATTTTTCTCCAAAACATTCTAAAACACTTGACACTCATTTGACTGACATTCCAACACACTCCTTTACCATCTGACACATCGCCGACCATCCAATGCCTGAGCCAACTCTGAAAATTTCAGACTTGACAGTTTCTCCTTGGACAAGTAGTTCCTAGCTTCAGATCGGATTATCTTCCTTTTATTGATAAATAACTATCTAAACTGATACCAAACAGCTACCCCTATAGGATCGAATGCACTTGCCTTACAAGTATAGCAGCATAGGTTGTGCTGAAGATCTACCTACAAATTATTGTATAGGTAGTAACATTCTGCTGAGCTCAGCAGAAATCTGCTTCTTACACTGAATGTGGAAATAAGCTATGTATAAAATATGAATGGATAGTGCAAATAGAAGTCTGAGTAGATCCAATGTCTGGATGTCAGATAGATATGTTGGAATAAGAAGTAGTAAAAAATGAAGTGAGAAGTCAAGTGAGATGTGAGAAGTAGTACAAAATGAAGTAAGAGGTGATAAGAAGTAGTCAGAAGTGAAGTGAGAGTAATAGGAAGTAGTGCGCGTGCTGCGCCGTCGTACCCTCCTGTGCGCCGTCTGCGCCTGCGTGAGCTGTGTTGCCGTGCTGCCGTCGCCCAATCCCGTGACGGTCCTCCGCCGTAGTGAGCGTGCCGTGCCTTCTCCGCCGTCTTGCGCCGTCCGTGCGCACCTGACGTCAGAGGTGATAAGAGTGGTGAGAAGTAGTGAACAGTGAAGTGAGATGTTGAGAAGTCGTATAATGTGAGAGGTAATAAGAAGTAGTCTATTGTACTTCTCACTACTTTTTTCACTTCACTTTTTATTTCATATT
>NW_024542566.1:0-6267 GCF_016758785.1 Suillus bovinus | reverse complement strand
TGTGATAGGGAATAAAACCTAGACTGCCCCGCGAACAAAGCCAGCTCCTTGTCAAAGAAGGAACCGTGATTAAAGAGAAGCCTAAACCGCTAAGAGTGGGAAAGGCAACGAGGATATGAAGAAGACAAAATGAACCGGCTTATGACGAAGAAAATGATGATATCATTATGGAAGATGTCTCTTTTCCTAAGCCAGTTATAGCTAAGGAAGATAAAAAGAAAGAAACAGGAGAAAACGCGAATTCCAATCCAAATCAAAAAGTTACACGTCATCGTATATCAGATTTGGCAGTACGAGCCAAACCCGAGAAGGTTTTGGAGTCAGTCCTTAGGACTCCAGTCTCTTTGGAAGTTGGAGAAATTCTTGGTACATCACGGGAATTATCAGGAATTTTGGCCAATGTTATTAAACCAAAACCGCTTATCACGGAGAAAGCCCAGGCTCACTCTATTTGGAGTAAGACCCGTGGCTTATTGATAAAGATGACTATGTATTGTGATGGCGAACCTATCAGTGCCATTATCGATACCGGAAGTCAGCTCAATATCGTGAGCAGGCAAGTTTGGAAATCACAGATTAACCGCCCCATTGACTGTAGGAAGAAGCATCTCTATGAATGATGCCAATGGAGGCGAAGGGAAAGTTACAGGGATTAGTTGAGAATGTTCCACTCAGCTGTGGAGCAGTCCAAACAAAAGCTAATCTCTATGTTGGTGATCATGTTCCATTTAATTTGCTACTAGGAAGACCGTGGCAACGTGGAAACTATGTTAGCATTGACGAACGGCAAGATGGAACATGGCTCGTATTCAAAGATCCACGAAATCTTCAAGTAACACATGAGTTATTATGTACCCCTGACGGTATTAGTCCCGAGTGGGTATTTGAACCATCAACTTGGTTTGGTTCAAAATTCCCTAGTACTCACTTAATTTTTGGTGATGAAATGGCTATTGATAATGAGTCAGAATTATTTAATTTTGACTTATCTTCACTTAGCACAGCTGAAAATATGGGAAATTTCGTCGCAAATCAAAATAATGATATTTTGGTTAATTTACTTGGTTTACATAATCAACCCTCTGCAAATCCATCGAATATTCTAGAATATAATGACATCATGAGTGATGTCAGAGTTCTAGACCCACAATTTGAATATATACCTACTCTCTATGGTATAAAGGAACCCAGGATCTGGGGTATGAAAGATAACCCCCAATATTCTCCCTCCAAAATGCTGCTGCTTGAATTACCTAATTTGGAAACTCAGGCAACTGGCACACAAAACTTTTCCGAGGCCATTGGTACCATTTTAGGTACATCTGGCAATTTCCGACTGAGTTTCAATCCCCAAAACAACGATGAATTCCTATTACACCTACATCTGCTATCAAATTCTACCTCTCCCCTAGTCCGAGCCACACTTCCCTCTCCTCCATTCTCTCCCATCCAGCCGGCGGATGCCGAAACTGGATGGGTAGAGCCTTTTACCACTGGCAACCCTCCCACTCCTAACCTGGTATATCCAGATGATGCCGGAGTTGAAGGAACGGCCGCCACTGAAGGAAGTGAAGTGGGTCTATTGGGAGAAGGTATGTCTTTGAACGCTACTGAATTCACTCAACGTCTAATGGATATATTGCACTATGCACTAGAAAATAATGCTACTCTACAGCAGATTCTAGACGCCTCTACCATTATCCCCCCAGTCCCACAAGTACCTGTCCCAGCACTTCAGGTACAGTCCCATCCATCTACTCCTACCTCTACCCCCATTCTGGGAGCTGACCCTATCGTTTTGCCGGGTCATTCTGCTCTCAGCGCTGCCGCTTTTCCCAGTGAGCCGGCAGCTCAGGTCTTTTCAGTCTTTGGCGCCACTGCACAGCCACCTCAAGTACTTAGCGCGCCAGACCTTTTATATACCGCTACTCCTACTTCTACTCAGAGCGCCGCTACTACTGTGAACAACTCTTTACCATTTATCCCAGCATCTACCTACTTCTCTACCCCTCCTCCTTCTATTGAGGATTGGGGCCCCATTTCAACACATCCTACCTACAGTCCATCCCCAGTACCCTCTATCCCTCAGCCTTATGTTGAATCTCGTGTCCGCACTTCTGTACACTCACCTAGTAATGAACTCTGGGCCGACACACGTCGCGTCATCCACGTTTCTACCATCACCGATAATCCGTCCGAGCCGCCGTTCATCAATCGTGTCCGTTTTTTGGAGGCACCTGTTACAAGAACATCTAGACGCTTGGGCCCCTACTATTTTTCTCCTAATCCTCCTCGTATCAGCCCTCGCATCATACCCTTACCCCGACCTTACCCTTGTCATCCTCGTCATCCTCGCATTCCCTTTCGCCCTCTACCTGTCGCTTCAGCAAAGCCAGTACATTTGGCCGGATCCTTTCGCTGACGAAGCATACCCATGCTCCGTTTCACCACCTGACTGATCCTGCGGACAGTCCCCTTGCCCTTACCGTCTGGACGGTAACCTATGACACGATGCATGACGCATCCCCTTTTCCCCATTTTCCTTTCTTGATCTCTGACTCGGTGCGCAGTCGCACATGCGACTTATACTTAGATCTCCAGTTGCACGATCGCACCCCTGCGTGTTTCACTTCTCATTCTGATCTGTGACTCACTTTCTTGTCCAGCACGTTCTACCTAGATCGAACGTGCCTTCCTATTATGGTCTTACCCTTTACCGATTGCCTCTCCCGGTAGTACGAGTTATCATCCACTAATACGTTCCCTGTCCTCTATATAAACTCGCTACCATGTACCATATTCCCTAACTTGAATCTACTTGGTTCTTGACCTCCTACTCTCACCAGAGTGACCCTTCTGCCTCGCCAGCAGTCTATATTCTATCTTCTTATCTGCTCTTCGCAGATAAGCCTATAGTCTCGACCTTTGCTCATCGACTTCGTCAACGAACAAAGCCCCTGTTAACTAGTCGGACTTCTGTCCTTCTAATTAACGACGATCCTTACGATTAACCTTCGGGTGTCGTAAGCCTAGGCCGATATAGCTTATCGTCTCGCACCCGCGTGACATAAGCTACCCGATTTGGACATAGGCGTCAAATCGTACTTGCCGAAGACACGCCAAGTACGACCCCTAACCTTGGGCTAGCCCAAGGACGTCCACAGACCGTTGATGACACAAGCTCTGTTTGAGCGTCGCCAACAGATACCATCCAAGTCGTAACAGCACCGGCTAACGTTCCTACTAACAGCCCTTGTCCCTCCAAACCTTACCATTATAGTCCGCCGCTGTCGTATGCTTCGCATGGCTCTGATGTGAACGCACCGGACTCTACCACTATTCTACCTGTTCCCAACAGTCACCAATATCTGTTGGATTACTTTGCAACGGACCTTCCTACGACAACGGACTGTCATACACCGGCGCTATGTGATGTTACCGAGGCCTACAAAAAGTATTGCAAGTGCCAGGACAATTTATGTGCTACTGATTGGGACACTGCTACCTTTACGAAACATCCATTCGTTAACGAGGTGCAAGAACCCTTCCCTTCCGCAGGACCAAGATCCGAGCGAGATTGGGAGGACCGTGTTCTCGACCTTATTGATCACCGTCTGCACAGCCGTGCGCTTATCGCCATGCTCGAAGACAATATTTCGTGCCGCATGTTAGAAGAAGGACTTCGACGTCCGGGAGTCCTCGCATGTGATCCCAATCAGCGTATCGGCACGCATATTCCACCGACACATTACAAAGCAAAACACCCACCTATCAATCCTTTTTTCACGTTTGACGAAACTGATTATTTGAATTCACTTGCAGCTGTTGCCGAGTTTCACGGGGAACATAGCCTTGCGTCCTCCGTTGAAGCGGCCTTGTTTATGCCGTACCCCGATCCGGACATTATTCACGCGATGGTCCAGGAGGGAGTGCTCGAGGAGCAAAGCGAGTGTCAAATAATTTCATTTGCTCGTGACCGAGACCGTGCTCTTGGAATTGAACGAGTCCGTGTGTTTATAGTTGCTTATCATTCCTTTCGGTCCTCGAATCTATCTGACGTCCCACAGCTCCGTTTTTGCATGTGTCTCGACGGAGATGAGTTCGACGAATATTCCGATAGCGATGATGACGAACCGGGACCGGACAAGTCCCATATATTCTTTTTGGCTTGAAATTGAGGTGAACCCTCAATGTGTCTATGACAGATGTACACTGATGTCATCGTCTAGACAAAGCACTTGTATTTGTATCCGAATTTCTTCTATTTATCTATATTTCTATTTGAGCTCCTATTCTATTGATCTTTCTATATTTTTATTCATAACCCCCAAAAAAATCATCTCTTATTCTTTCATGTGTATTTTTAGTCTCGAATTTCCTTTTGTTTGCGCTGATGTATGTGCTTGTTTGTATTTGTATTGCGCTTGCACCCATTTTTCCCATTTCATTCTTGTTGTTTTTGATTCTCATCTTGTTTGTGCTATTATTGGCCTTTGCCTATATGTATTTTTATCCCAAAAGTTCCAGGTTCGAAAACCCGGGACACCTTTTTCCTTATATCTACCAGAGTCAAGTATGGTAGCATATGTTAGCAATGTTCCTAATGCTACATATGATTATCCTTATGATGAATCTGAGTTAATAAAGGAAACAGCAAGTGATAGTATATTCTGTCTAGTAATGTTCAGTGAAAATTTCACTGAAACTTCTAGTGATATACCTAAGCTTGTATATCCTGAAGACTTAGCAGAAGATCAAACAATTAAAGAATATTGTTTGAAGTTTACCTCCAAAGAAGAACGTCAAGCATGCCTCGAGGAGCTGTTTGACAATGTATCCGTCGATTCTGATTGGGAACCACCTAGTTCAGACAAGGAAATTGATGATGATTTTCTGGACTATGATGATGATGACTTGTACCTCAGTTATCAAGCATCTACCCTTTCTGATCCATCCTATAACCCAATCCTTACCATGTATAAACGAGTTGACAAGAAAGTCAAGCCCGTTTCCGGTACTTTCCCTCAAGATGCTCGAGTCTTGAGACGATTTCCACACGATCCACTAGAAACTATGATTCCCTTGACTCCTCATCCACCAGAATTTATCCCTGATGGAAGACTTACTGTTGAACGTATGAAAACTATTGATTTCAATCCCACCGGCTTTTTACGGCCTGAGGAAATCAAACTTTTCAAACACATTCTGCACCTAAATCAACAAGCACTAGCATTTGAAGAAACAGACAGAGGAACCCTCAAGGAATCATATTTCTCACCATATATTATCCCTACTATTCCCCATGTGCCTTGGGAATACAAAAATATCCCTATACCACCCGGTATCAGAGAAAAGGTCATTGATCTATTACGTACCAAGATCAATGCAGGAGTTTATGAACCCAGTCAATCAGCCTATCGTTCACGCTGGTTCTGTGTATTGAAGAAGAATGGAAAACTCCGTCTAGTCCATGATTTGCAACCCCTCAATAAAGTTTCTATACGAGATGCAGGCCTTATTCCTATTGTTGATGACTTCGTAGAGTCATTTGCAGGCCGGCAATGCTACACTGTATTCGATTTATTCTGGGGATTTGATGCCAGAAAAATGCACCCAGACAGTAGAGACTTGACAGCTTTCCTTACACCCCTAGGATTGCTCAGGTTAACAGCACTACCTATGGGATATACGAATGCACCTGCAGAATTCCAAAAGTGTACCAGCTTCATATTACAAGATGAAATTCCCCACATTGCAAATGTTTTTATTGATGACTTACCGGTCAAAGGACCTAAGTCTATCTACCCTGACAAAGAAGGAAACCCAGAGGTGTTAGAAGAAAACCCTGGGATCAGAAGATTTATTTGGGAACATGCTGTTGATGTGCATAGGATTATGCACCGCATTAAAGATGTTGGAGCAACTTTCTCTGCTACAAAAATACAACTATGTTTGCCAGATGTCCTAATAGTTGGACAACGATGCACACCAGAAGGAAGATTACCAGACACAGAAAAAGTCTCTAAAATCCTCAATTGGCCTATTCCTACTACAGTTAAAGAAGCACGAGGCTTCATGGGCCTTTGTGGAACAGTTCGTATTTGGATTCTAGGTTTCTCAGAGTTAGCAAAACCTATTACCCGACTATGGAGAAAAGATGAACCCTTTGTTTGGGGAGAAGAACAAGATGAAGCATTTGAAAAGTTGAAAGAAAGAGTATGTTCTGCCCCAGCAATGAGAAGTATCAATTATACTTCAGCCAACCCC